>NC_051184.2:20267852-20434302 GCF_013339695.2 Rhipicephalus sanguineus
TTCCACGGCATTTGGGCTCTTGCGGCCGTTTCGTTAATTTCATATATACCAAAATTGGTACGGCGTGACAAGAGTTCATGACGAACATAATGACAGGTCTTAACATGCAAATCATGACGCGCATGTCATGTGCAGCATGATTTACATGACATGGTCTCGGGGCGCTCGCGGCCGTTTAAATGAAGGGATACATACGATAACTGGTATGACGAGACATTTCTGTATGACGAACGTAAATGAGACGTGGTAACATGAAAATCATGATATGCATGTCATGTATGACATAATTTACATGCCACGCTCATGGCGCACTCGCGGCCGTTTCGCTAGATTGATATACACCAAAATTGGTCTTGTGCGATGTGACTTTATGAAGAACATGAATAACAGGTGGTAGCACGAAAACCATGACATCCATGACATGTATGTCATGATTTACATGCCACGCTCATGGTGCATTCGCGTCCATTTCGCTTGCGTGATAGTGATACACACCAAAATTGGTGTTACGCGACACGACTGTATGACGAACGTAAGTGAGCATTCCCGGCAGTTTCGCTAGCTTGGTATACACCAAAATTGGTATTGCGCGACGCCATTGTATGACGAACGTAAATGAAAGGTGGTAACATGATAATCATGACATGCATGAAATGTACGTCATGATTTACATGCCATGCTCATGGCGCACTCGTGGCCGTTTCGCTAGATTGATATGCACCAAAATTGGTATTGCGCGATGTGACTGTATGAAGAACATGAATAACAGGTCGTAACATGAAAACTATGACATGCATGTCATGTATATCATGACTTACATGCCACGCTCATGGTGCATTCGCGGCCGTTTCGATAGCTTGATATACACCAAAACTGGTATTGTGCGATGTGACTCTATGATGAACATTACTGACAGGTGGTAACATGAAAAACCATAATATTCATGTCGTGTATGGCATGATTTACATGCTCTACTCATGGTGCACACGCGGCCATTTCGCTCCTTTGATATACACCAAAATTGGTATTGCGCGATGTGACTGTATGACGAACATAAATGAGAGGTCTTAACATGCGAATCACGTTATGCATGTCATGTACGGTATGATTTACATGCCACTGTCATGGTGCGCTTCCGGCCGTTTTGTTAACGTGATATATACCAAAATTGGTATGGCATGACACGACTGCGTGATGAACATAAACGACAGGTCGTGCATTTATATACCAGAATATGCGTTTCATTGGCATGGTGTACACTAGATTGTGCATGCATGCGTGCATGGCAAACAATCGATATATGGTGGACTAGATGCCATGGCATGAATGATTTCATTTGGCTCAAAGACAAACAAGGCAATGTATGTAGCTCTTTGCTGGCTGCTTCGCATTACATCGATTCCCACAGTGCGTGGGATCTGCCGAATTTTTTTTTTTTAGTGTGACTTACTCTATAATAAAGTCGGTCACAATGATGGTTCTATATAGGAAGCAAGATAAATATGTCTCCGGAAGTTTCTGCTCCCAGGAATTAGACCCACGAGGTGGTACGATTAGCCGGAATGTCACCGTCTTAGTCGGTGTAAATGCATTTGATAGTAATGTGTGAACGAAAGAAGGTGAATTAACCGAAGGGGCCCGTTTCTTATTTAATCAGACACAACGCAATGATGCGAACAGATAATGAAGTTAAGGCAGTCATAAAGATTCTATTCGTAGTGTTCAACTAAAGTGTGGTAATTATGGCGTGAAGGGAAAGTGAATTAAAGGAAAAAAAAAAACAGCTTGTCGTTGCTGGGGACGCAATACTCTGGTGTCAATGATATGATTCTTTCCCACATTCTGCGCATTTACAGAGTTGGCGTCAGCTGTGCCACGGGATTGTCGATTCCGTTTGACTTCGTTGCACGAATATCGTTGCTTTAAACCCATGAAAACGTTCACGCGCTGGCTTATTCACCTTTTTCCCCTTCAATGACGCAATTATTAAGACTAAAAAATGTGAAAGCTTATGTATTCCCAAAACTATCGTTCGCCACTCACTCGGTATCCTTGTTGTACGGCTTTCGTAGCTTCAGCATTTCCTGCTTCCAGTGATTCTCTGATAAGGCGTACATCATCTCCCCGTAAGAGGCGTTGACGGACAGTTCTGGCACCTGCAACATAGATATATTGTATAGGCAGTAGTTAGCAAGCGTTTTTTTTTTTCGGTGGAGAAGCTAAGTGCTCGCCTTTTCATAAACGGAAGGTTAAGATGCGACACTACCAGTTAATGTATATGTGCACATGATCACCTTATCCGCGTACAAATAGGTGCAGTGAAAGCACTAGGCATAACAGTAGGAAATCAAGGCCGCAGATTCGTGCATGGACTTCGCGTTTTTACAAAGTTTGTAAAAAAAATAAAACAAAAATGGAAAATTTCACGTTGATTCTAGAACCGAATGAACCTGTTGCTGCTACTGGGGCAGCGTCGGCGTTGTGGCCCGGAAGTGCATTTACTTCAACGGAAACTATCGACATAGGCTAGGATTATGACTTTTATTTCGAATGTTATACATCTCGTTCTGTTTTTATCACATCGTATTTACAGTCGTTTTTTTTTCTTTTTTTTGCTCGAATTATTTCCCTAATTTTTATAACGTTTACGGGCGCTTGTACATAAGGTCAAGTGGATACGTGTGATCACATTCAGTGCAACAGAAAGGGTTCGGGAACAATTGGTTTTTATTAGGCCTATGTTGAATTCAGTACGATTGTTCATGAGTGCGATGGTTCATGGCTACGATGGTTCAATGAGTACGACTGTTCCATGAGTATGATCGGGTTCAATGAGTATGATGGCTTGGCACCATGAATTGATTTGGAAAACACTTTGTGAGGACACGCCACTGAGATTCTGATCTTTTTTTTTTCATTTCTGCAGGCACATGTACATTCGTACACACGTACACAAGAAATTTGCGTACTCACAAATTTGTAAAGTTCCTCAATGTATGTCTCGTTGAAAAGCCAGTCGGGATATCCAATCTTGGTTGCCATTTGAGCCAGCTATAAAAGAAAACAGACATTTGTAACTCTACAGAGCACACATATGTAAAGTGTACCACATGATAAAAGCGATCAAAGCGCTTCGTCTTCGCGTCTCCTTCGTCATTCGGTTTAAGTTAACGGAGCATCTGTGCTTAAAATCACACTTCGTTTAACGGGTGCATTGTCATTACATGTGGCAATGCTGGCTACGTTGTACAGATCCCAGTCACGGCAAAAGAAACTGCTCATACAAAGGTATCGCGCAATGCGTACATGACGTGCTCTGGTACTTGAGTGTCCAGCACGAATGTTAAAGGGGTACTGACACGAGAACTTTGAGTTGTCGTTTCTTTGTGTTGTCGAATGAAAGGCCAAACCCTCAAGAGTCTATAAAATGTACTGGTAAGCGTGACTGCGTCCTGAAAAATTAATCACGACATCTTTCTAAAAGATAGTTTCGGTTCCTACTGCTACCTGACATCACGACACGGTCTGAGCTTCTCTTCACGCGCTCGCGCAAAATATCGCTTAGTCGGTGACACACCAGCGGCCATTTTGTATGTTTTGGTACCTGACCTCACGACACCTAGCCATAGTGGTGCGTGAAGTCACCAGAATCCATACTGTAGCCTGACATCATGCTAGTGTCGATGTCGATAGGCGCGCCACGCGAAAATTGGCAGTAATGTAAAAAATAATATATCTTATCAGCGTTTCCTGAGCTTCACACTTGCTCAGAGCCGTCTCTGTACACAGGATATTTGCATGGCAGTGCAAAACTTAGCTTCGAAAATTGGTGTCAGTACCCTTTAATGTGATGTTGCTATACATTGCACTAAGATGCACGGTTGGGGACGTGTATTACCGCGAGGAAGTAGGATGTTCTCACAAAAGAACTATTATTCTGAGTTTGTTTAAAGTGTTGCTGAACGACGTCTAGAATTTTTGCGAATCAATGAGCACGTCATACTTCTGACTTATTCATCGTAATTGCAAGAGAAAAGAGACGTAAATGTGTGGAAAATGCATAATCGTTATTGGTCTGTCGTTTCACGTTTTGGTGGTATCAATAAGAACACTGCGTACGTACTTTTGTCTCTGCCGCATCTCTCGTAGTTTCATCCATCCACTTAAAGGTTTGCAGTGATTCATAGAAGACGATCATGAGTCTTCTCGCAAGGTCTTGGACCTGGAACAGTCAAGGTTCTGGACAAACAAATCTAGTGTTGCGTCATGTATTTAACTATTCGTTCAATAATGCATTTTGAAATGACTACTCTAGCGTATTGCGATAACTTACGTTTCCTTTACCAATTCACGTGGTTCCACCTTCTGAAAAGCAATGCTTTTTTCGTAGACCTGCGCCAAACAGTAGTTCAACGCAAACTGCCACTAAGCATGGCACTATTTTACGTGAGCACTTTGTAAAGAATAGCTAAGTTGGAAGCATTGTCTTCGCGACAGCCTTTGTAAAAATTTACAAAGCCTTTGTAAAAATTTACAAAGGCTGTCGCGAAGACAATGCTTCCGACTTAGCTATTCTTTACAAAGTGCTCACGTAAAATAGTCTCTTACGTAAATAAAAAAAATGTGCGCTTGAAGTGTGCCCATGGTACTGAAGCTTTGCACTTGTTTCGTTAAGTGATGTAAGTTTTTAGGAATGGGGAAGCAAATAACGTAGTTTTGTTATGAATCGAAGGTAACTTACGTGAGTTTGCTTCAGTTTGCGGGAATGTTCACTTTCTAAAGAAAGTATAAAAAGGTCATGCGAGAGGACTAGCGGAACATTTGCATAAGAGGCTATGTCATACTACAGCTAATGCGTACCTGTGCGTCATCTGTAATGTTTTAATTCAAATGCCTAGCAGCCACTACTAGTTCTACACAAAGTATGGTGGCTTCGCGACGTTATTTAATCTCACTGAGCAAGCTCATATAGCCTCGCTTTGAACCGCTGCGTACGCGAGCAGACAAGGTTTTAGTGACATCTCGAATGGTTTGTCTTCTGTACAAAACAATCTCACCAATTTATGCTTTAAGGAAATTCTGTTTGTATTTCAGTGTCGCTAAACAGATGCATGACTTATGTTATGCTGCTTTTTGGATATATGCGTGTTCCAATGTGTATTCGACAGGAGCACATAAATTAGTGTCCCGTGGTTGTCAATGTGCTTTAGACAAAAAAAAAAAAAGCGATGGAAACCGCAAACAAGCGAACCTTTTGACCCAGATTATAATAGGTTCAAACGGGCATACACGTTTCCTTGATAGTGATACGTTAACCACACAAGGCCGCCAGAGTTAGAGTGGATCTACGGAGCACATTAAAAATCTCTCCTGAACACGCAGGAAACTGAAGCGCACAGTCATGTGTAACGTGGTTCGATGCCGTAGGGCAAGCTAACGCAATTGGAAAAAGAAAATTCAGTTCCACCACAAGGGCGAAGCAATGAATGCGATAGTAACAAATTGGAATATTATACGAAGTAAAGCTAAGAGGTTACTCCTTTAGGATCCGATCTCGTGTAACTCTACAAAACGCTCGCGTAAGGGAGTACGGCCGCTCCATGGAGCGAAGCTGTTTTAGTGCTCTCTGTCGTCTCAACGCGAAGTATGCGGTGAGAGCACCGCATACTTCGCGAGTAGAAGGATAGCAGCCGCCTAATGATCTCTGTCGAAACAGCGAGCGTGACCTCACCCTTCTGATCGGCACGCCTTCATACTCTTTCGCCCGACGGTGGCCACCGCAATTAGCTCCGGCAAAACGGCGCGTTGCCGGAGCCAATCGCGGAGGCCACGGCCCGACAGAGCCACCGGCGCGTTTCATCTCTGCTTGAACAGCGCCCGACTGCAGCTTTCGAGAGCATTCTCGCGCACAGAAAACATACGACGCGCGGAATGATATTATCGATCTTGCCTATATACGGAACATGACGGCGACGGCAGAAGTGCTCCTCGAGTATCCATGCAATTGCTATCGCAGTAATAACGTTTCAGCTACTGTCATGACCGTGCATTTTGAAGTGGACTTTATTTAATAATTGAATGCCAAGTGAATACGCGGCATGAAAAGACGTCGCGAGACAGTGCGAATACGAAGCCACCCCCGAGAGCGGGCCTCCCGAATCGTACAGCAGAACACGAAGTTGCCCCCTGCGCGGGCCCCATGGTCACGGCGCCGGGCAAAGTTCAGTGTAAACACCGTGCGCACCGGCGCAGCAGGAAGACAGCACACTCGACCCCGAAGGAATCTCGGGAGAAGGCTGCAAAATTTCGAAGAAATTGACCTAGAGCATGGGGCAGTAGAACCTTGGCTCGGTCGAAAGGAAGACGCACAGTGACTCCGTCTGGACAGGACCCCCCATCGGCTACGCTTCGGTCCCTGTTTTCAAGTCGTTCCCCCGGCTACGCCCCGAGGGCTCCAGCAAGTGTCAAGTACAACGCCTGACCCCAACTGCCACCAACGAATTTAAGTTTGGGTTTCATTGTTTTTTACGTGCAGCGAAATTAGGTTGTCATTTGGACTATTAGTTAGCGATGCCGAATCAGCCATTAGAGGTGTAATGTAGATGACAGTACCTTTTATGAGTGTACTCCTTTTTTTTGCATGTTCAGAAAGTAAAAAGTTAAGAGGAAATGTGTGAGTGTGCATCCCCCTGGTTTCCTTCACTTTGCGGACGGTGACGGCGACATACGTTACTCAAGCTGACTCGTCATACGCGACCGTGAGCTGTATAGCGCACTGCATATGACTCACTTGCGTTCAATCTTACCTCGTGCTTAGCCTCTGGGCTGAACTTGCTCTGCACGTACAGCTTGCCCACTACCTCCGGCATGTCGTCGTTCACCGCGTCGACGCACCGTTGCCATCGGGGTTTCTCAACTTGAACGCCTTGTTTCACCGCGCGAAGCTGGAAGGAGGCCTTTCGAAAGTGGTGCGATACGGTCGCAGCCCATTTGAGCATGCGACGAAGGCCGGCGTAGTTGAACAACGTGTCACTGGAACAAGAAGCAAATGAAGGATTTGAGTAATACGGAAAAAAACATGTTTGGTAGAGGACAAAAAAAAATAAAAATTGCGCGGCTTGCACTGAGTCGCGCAAGGTTGGGGCAGAGAAGACCTGGTCGGCACTCGGGTGGTACTGACTTGACTAGGCACACGTCCATCCACACGCCGAGGCAGGAAGTGTTGACATGATCACATTGTCAATCGGGAGTATTGGCTAGGTATCGATCGGGTTCTATTGAGAATCGCTTGGCAATGACAGCGCCAATGATCTTAATTAACTTAATTAGCACAATTATCCTAATGTGACTAATTAGCCTATTTTGCTTAATTCGCACACTCGACGCTTGGTCTCGATTAGCTTGCACTTCAATTTGGCCTTGGCTTAGTTATCTAATATGCCTAATTAGCACAAACTAGGCCCAGTCTCAGTCTTAATTAGGTCTAACTCGGCTCATCTTGTCGAGCACGTCCCGACTTGCGCACCAGATTCTGAGCTCGGCTTAATTATGACTAATTAGACGTCTACATAATTAACCTAATCATACTTATTTAATTAGGTATTACCATCCTCAACTACGCTTAATACTTAAGGCTTGTTATTATTAACTTGGCTTAACTAGGCACAGCTATGCTTAACTTGTCTCGATGTTGTCGCGCCGGCATGAAAGTAAAAAACTGACAAGGTCCCTTATGTCTGTGCCTAAGACGACTGGAAGGCTAAAGCCATCTTTTTTTTCTTCTCAGTCAATGTAATGATCCTGCCCCGCCACCCTCCGAAAGCTTTCTGCACCTATCGTGGGTTTGCACTGCCTCCAGGATCGGGGGAACCTCACCCGGTTTTGCACTGCCTCCGTGATCGGCCCACCTTTGACCAAGGTACGATGTCATGCGACGACGTCACCATGCGAATTTACGTCACGTGACATCCCAGTGACGTCATAATGCCATAACAAATTTTGTCGTCACGCGATGACGTGATTTGGTGGCGTCATCACGCGGTCTATTTTTTTCATCACTCGTCCTCGACGCCGATGGACGCCGACGCGGGACGCCGATGCTGACGGTCCATTTTCGTGTTTGATGAGGCGTCTGAGGCTCTCGCCTGAATAATTTCTTGTCTTGAACGCGGACCGGACAAACGGCGGGCATAACAGCTCTACTGTAAAATTCCAGCCAGTTCAACGGCTGGAGACCGTCGGACAGCTGCCCCCCCCCCCCTCTCTCCCCGCCCTTAACTATGTGAGGGGGGCACTAAATCGGCCGCATGCTTTTACTCAGTCGGATCTTTCACGTCATTTCTTAAGGCGCCGGGTTATGGCTACGATGTTTCTTCACGATAGTGGCTGCCGAGGACCGCTGATATTGCATTTAACGAACTGGCTGCTTCCTACCGGGGACCAATGGCAGGCGCCCTTGCGAGAATCAAGTCATGGCTTCATTTTCATTTTTTTTCATCCAGTGCGGGGCTTGCTTTCTTCCGGACTCGACAGATGGGGGCGGGGCATGTTTTAGGGGGGGGGGGGGGTGCTGCGCACGCCTATGATGACCGTGGACGTTTATGGCGATAATGGCGCCCGAGGACCCCTGACGTTGCATTCTAAGAATTGTGAACTTCCCACGTCTGCCCTCGAAAATCCTGGGACCAAAGGTAGGCCCTTGTGAGAACCACGGCGTCGCCTTATCATTTTTGCGTCCATTGCGAAGATCGTTTCCTTTCGGAGTCGTTGTACAGTGAGGCTCACTACAGGAGTAGGAGAAACTCAAACAGGGAATATGTCGCTGTAGCAAACGTTTTGACAAGCCTGCCTGTCGAAACTTTAGCTCCAGCTACATTCATGTTCAACAGTTTCTCATAACGTCAGGCCTGCATCCTCCCCTGAACTTCTGAATTGTTTAGAACGACAGAAATATCTCATTTACGCATGTTTTCTTTGTTTTTGATGTCAAAACAGGCAACTATGTCAAAGTTCTCGTCTTCAGAATGTTTTTTTTAATTGACGCTCATCCTAGTACCTTCTGGGATATCAGTGGTACCTTATGACAGACGAAATTTTATATTTAACCTGTTCCGAGCAGTGGCGTAGCCAGAGGTGGCACACTGGGCCCGTGCCTCCCTCCCCCAACTTTTTTTTTGTCGGATCAAGGGCGTGCCCCTTCACCCGACAAATTTCTACTCTTGAAACCAATTTCTGCCTACGCCACCGGTTGCGAGATTCGGTGTAGCAGTCATTGCACGAACACGACATATAAGGTTGTCATGCATTCTGTTCATGCTGCATGTTCACTTACGCATCGGCGGTGCCAAGGAACGTGTTCAGTTTGCGGTAGTATTCGAGAGCGAAAAGCTCGACAGTCTCATTTTGAGCTAACGTAATGTTTGCAAGGTCAAACTTCTTCTGCAACAAATTGCCAATGGGAATCTGAAAAAAAATGTGAATAACGTTGCCGTGAGTAAATTCACTTCTTTAGAGGGACATTGGATATATGAAAATTTTTGTTATATACTATTGAAGACGAACGTCATTAGAGCCATCCACCGTGATAGCTTAGCCGGTAAAAGGTCGCGCTGCCAAGCTGAAAGAGGCCGTTTCGATTCTCTGACGCGGCGGCCTCGATTAAATGGGAGGAAATGGAAAAAAGAAAGAAAAAACGCTCGTATATTTGGTTTAGGTGCACGTTAAAGGGGCCCTGCATCACTTTTCACTGTAATCGTCGAATGGTTTCAATAAAAGAGCCTATTGAATCACTAATATCGACTGCCGCAAAAACTTCAGAATCCATCTAGTGCGAGCGGATTTACAGGAAATTGCCGCACGCTTTAAGCGCTTTCTGTCTCCTTTCGTACCAGCGAGCGCGCTGAAAGCTACGCAGGGAGAGGGAGGACAAGAGGCAAGAAGATGCGTCCCTTCGTGAGCGCGCGTCATGGGCTTGAGCACGTTCTTTTCATTTTTTTGATCGCGCGGCTTACGTTCAGTGTGATCGCGAGTGCGCGCGCGGGCACGTGGCGGCATGCCGCGGCGGTCCCGGTAACTATGCAGCTCACGATGCTCAAATCAGCCAACGGCCGCGGACTTTGGGTATATGGCGCCGTAGTTTGAGAATATGGCATCATTTGTAGAGAGATGAGGAAGCGATTTCTAGCTGACTTTGAGAATTAATTTTAAATTTCAGGCCACGTGCTGCGCTATAATGGGTGGCTCGCCTGTTCTCAGGAGCCTCGACTACCGATCGGCAGCGTTTTCTGACCGTGCTGAAAAAGTGTTGCAGGAAACCTTTAAAGAAGCCCACATTGTCGAGATTAATCCGGATACCACAGCGACGAAGTGGCTTGTAATTATAATGTCGTTTTGGTACGTAGAGTTCCATAATTTAACTTTTTTTTGAAGTCGTTATAGCCGGGTATGTCAAATTATCACGGCATGAATGCACAAATTGACGCTGAACATACATAATTAATGATCAAATTTTCTCCAGGTGGTGTGCAATTGTGACATCTTCGATATTAGCTTAGTGTCTCCACCCATGTTCTTATTTAGGGCCCATTGTGCCGGTGACATACCATGGGAGAAGGTATCTTGGGTGTTTGACATAACAGATATTTAACGTTTTGCTTGAAGAGCGATTGTAAGCATTGCAACATATGACACTTACGTTAGTAAAATTACTCTCCAGTTCGTTAATCGTAGTTCTACGATAAATAGCCAACACGTCTCGCCTCTCTTCAGGGGGCGCGGTCAGCTGGAAAAAAAACAAAAGCAGAGTTAATACATAGGGCACGCAGAAACATTTGACGGCTTACTCGTGCTGGACGCTAGCAATGTCAAACAGCGAACGAAAAAGAAGAGAGAACGGATTGGTAAGGAGAGACAGTCACCGCGAACTTCCTTGGCAGGAGAGAAAGTACGTGACTGGAGAAACACGCGCCAAGAACTTAGGACCCATCAGGGAATTAGACACGTTACCTGAACTAATTGTAAACGCGGTTATTAAAACTAAAATTTATCGATTATCGATTACATGGAACACCCATGGCAGAATGAAGCTTGCAACTCATTTCCTTTGTCTTCATTTGTGTTTGCACAGAATCTGAGTTTTCAAGAGCACAGGTAAAAAAAAAAAATTGGCTGAGGTATTACTCTCGTAAACCTAGTTATCCCGAGCCAATAAATCTGCGCGCTTCTTGCTCTTATCCCTCGTACGGTGAGGAAGAGCACAAGGTTGAGAGACGAGCCGACGAACGCACGGCAGCGAAGGAAAGAGCGAAACGAGCAAGGGCCGCGTTTCGATTATCCAACGCGTGCAACTCCGCTAGCGTTCGCTGTAGACTCGTACACAGCTGCAACATCACAACTAAATTTCGACGTCTGCTTGGTTTAGGGCAGGGTGTCGGAACGAAATGTTTTTCGTTTCGGTTTTAGTTTCGTTCCACCGCAAAAAGTTCCGTTCCGTTTCTGTTCCGGAACGAAAAAAAAATGTTCCGTAACGGTTCGTAACGGTTTTTTTATGGAAAATTTTCAAGCTAAAGTAATCATAAAAAAAACATTTAATTTGTGATGTAGTTACTTGTCTTCCTCCTAAGAAAGCGGGACAAGGGTAAAAAACGTTCTTCAGAGGAGCGGAAGTAACTGTACGATGAATTCCTACCAACTAGCACAAACCAGTATACCCTTATAAGTAATAGTACTTATTTTTTCCAAATTCAATTACGATTTTTAGTGGGCTCAATGCTTCGTGTCAAGGGGGGGAGCACAATATCAGAAGCAGCACGTCATTGAGTGTACTCTATGATGTGCGAGACCGCTGTTCTGATAAAAAGATCGCCAGACCTGCGCGGAATGCGCAGCACTGTCACAGCGAAAGTTGGAAGAGCGGACTTTGTAGAGGCCGTTGTAGAGTCTCTTGAGGCAACTGATACAAGTACACATGCACGGTACCCCCTACGCCATAAATCATCGTAATTCTTCTGAAGCAGCGAAGTTCCCACTATGTCATTTTTCGTCATTCTTCGGAGAATCGTGGTAGCCGCTACACATCTGTATGGCATTATGTGCGCTTTGTGCTGTGGCTGATGACGATGAAGAATTATGGCTGAGCACTTTGTAGTGGGTGGGAAGCATTAAAACCACACACTCTTTGCGAAATTAGCATTGTGTGATGGCTGGTTGTCGTTTTACTCTTCTGCCACGCTGTATTACATATGTTAACACGATTCCTTGCCCGACATGACGCCTGTATAGCGTATTTTTTGCGAAGGAGTTATAAGCACCAGCGTGGCACTGTGGTTGAAGACTCGACTGCCACGCAGGGGGCGTGCGTTAGAATCCCATCCGATCCTATAAATCTGTTTCTCATTTCATTTTTTCTTATTTCACGCGATAGTGGTCACGGACACGGGCGGCGGCGGGACAACTATGGTGCCAAAATCAGCTGTTGTGATCTCATAAGAGCCTTCGCTGTAACAAACTTCAGCGCCGACAATGCCCTCTACACTTTGGCCTACGTGACAGGCCCGCAAAAGTCCACTTGCGTTAATATAAACACCTCTGGTTGCCACTGTTTTCGTTTTTCGCACAATTTCAACATATCTTTGCTTTGGAATTCCTGCCTGAGCTACGCGCTTATACTGTACCCTGAGATCTGCTCACATTGCATGAGCTCAGTTTTTCTGGACTGCGAAGTTTTCTCGTGAACCGAAAAACGATTGAAAAAATTTCGGTTTCACTCCGGAACGAAATAATATATAAAGTTCCGGTTACGTTTTCGTTCCGGTCAAAAATATCGTTTTTTTCGTTTTTCGTTTTCGGTTTTCGTTCCGTTCCGACACCCTGGTTTAGGGGTCCTTTAGACCTTCGCCTAGTCACGTGGTATCGCAGCGGCGAGGCTCCGAGCGAGCGCTGCTGCGACGCCTCTCCGCAGCGGATCACGTGGCGTGACGTCACGCCTGGCACACTTGCGCTCCGGCGGTTCAAGGTCATTGCGACGCGATGAATGACCTCGGGAAACAGAATGGCAGAGCTTTCGCTCTAGAGAATACCACTCTTTGCTTCAACGTCGTGCAGCCGTTATGCTTATCAGAATGATATTATCTAAGCCCGACTAATGACACCAATCTCGAGTAGGGCTTTTTATGGGAGTTTACGCACACGAATGCAATTGATGAAAACCTTCGATGCTATTGCGGAGAAGTCGTGCTTACATTGGCTAGCTTTCCTTCAAAAGCTAAAAGCGTGTCGGCAAGCACATGTAGTTCGCCGTCGGTTAGGCTAGGCTTCATGAACTCCATCGCCGCTACAATGACGTTCCTGTAGACATCGATGATTGGCTTGCTGTAGTCGGTAGTTTGATTGATGATCTCGTTTCGGCCCACCATTGAGAAATCTGGCTGATCGAGCTGAAAGGAAGACAGGAACGCCGCTTGTCGATCGTGGAACGTAATATCGACTGTGATTTCATATCGGCTAGGTAAATTTCCAACTGGCATCAATGCAGTTCAATCCTGAAGGAAAGCTTGTGGTGAGTTCAGCTAGGAATCACCTGCTTCTAAGGATAACCGATAATCTTGTCGAGCTTATGCTGCTCGCTGTTAACATTTTGTTAAAGCTAAATAGGAGCCTCAATAATTGCTCCCACATGCGTTTTTGTCGTTGGCTCCACACAGAATAATAAATAAATAAATAAATAAATAAATAAATAAATAAATAAATAAATAAATAAATAAATAAATAAATAAATAAATAAATAAATAAATAAAAACGGCCATGCATAGGTGCAAGCCTTAAGAAGGGTACACTTTTGCTACACAGAGCGCAGGAAAAAGAAAGAAAACAAAACAGAAAACCTGAAGGAACAGTGTCATAGGAATGCAGCAAAAGAAAAAAAAACGCATGGCATTCTTTGTTTAAAGAACTTAGGGAAGAGAGCGCGCTAAAATAAAACGAAAGCAGTGTCCCAAATATTCTTCATTATATAAAGGTTTCTTTCGGTGAAAGTTAGAAGATAACTGCAACTTATTTCTTTTTTTTTTGCTTCCCAGTAGGTAGAGCTTTACCTGAATGGCGTAGGAAATGAGTTTCCGGAAATCCCTGGAAACTTCGAGTGAAAAGAGTGTAGCGATTCCAGTCTGTTTGAGGACGTCCGCGGCGGTTCTGTCGCTGGAATTCTTATCTTTGCGGTGACCAGTTATGGGCCACTGGGCAAGCCCCGAAGCGTTCATTATCGCAAACATGACGTCAGGTCGGTCTTCGAGATCAGGAACAGCTGGAAGGTATAAGAGCGGGAAAGAACTTATAAGATGGCATCATACGCTGATAATCTCTATGTCAAGAAAAAAAAAATCCACGGATCTCCACGAAGTGAATCATGACGAGTGGGCGAACCTGTGGGTATCGTATGGGTGAGTAACCGTACGTTACCCGAGCGCTGCCCGTATAATGTAAACTGAGTGACACAAAGTGACATAAAGAGTTGACGACAAAGCTAGGTCCTAAGGTCCATAATATCTACCTTGAAGTCGCCGACTAGTATAAAGGGTTTGTGCTCGTAGGTGTTTTATATTGTTCTGTCAAAATTACAATTGATTTTCGTCTATTGTAGACCTTTTTTTTTATTCACATACACACATATGTGTTTCGACTATAGCAACGGCTTTCTATATACCGTGACAGCGGACAGTGAGAGTCCCCTTTGGAACAATCATTTCTGAATCATGCGTGGTTATCGTCTCTACGGTGAAATTGGTTTGTCAGTGGCACGAGCCACAAAATACACTCTTGTTTCTCTTCCAAGCACTTCCGGTCGAGCACTAACTTCTGGTTTTCCGAATATTCAGAAAAAAAAGTCTTGTAAAAAATAAAACTGCTACGAAATCGATCGTTCTGCTTCAAGTTAAGAGTTATAATGGATAAACGTGACGTCGGATCATAAGGTTACTCGAGGTAAGCGTCAGTTAACTGTCGGTATAATTAATTGAATGGGTTCATTGAAGGATCAGACAGTGTCCTTGCGAGCAGCTTGAATCGTTGCGGCGCCTCGCGGAGCGGATCTCAACTATGCGCTTCTTTCTACGCGGACTCCGAGATCAGCTTCGGCAGCGTTACGAAAAACAAAAGTTAGCCCAAGGAATACACCACGGCACGCAAACGCCGAGAAGAGGCTTGACACACACGAGCGTTTGCGCTGACACCCCGTATCAACCTGGTGTTTTACGTTTCATAACCCTGATATGTTTGTGAGACACACCGTTATCCTTAACGGGCACCTATATTAGAGTGCTGCTCTTTATATTAAAGGGGAGATGGGTGAGTCCGACATCGCTTAAATAGGGACAGTGAAATTTTAGGTATCGTAGAGTAAAACAAGTTCATTTAAAAACTCGAGGCTGGTGAAGAAACCACAAACGGCTTTTTTTTTCTTTCTTGCAGCAGATAATCCAGTGCAGTCTTCGCTGTCATTAGTTATTTTCTTTGGAGTTTGGGCTGTAGAAAATATATTTGGTCGTCATGACATACGAACGGAAGGAATACTCGTCAACTTCGTAGATAATAGTGCCACTACCGAATCGAGTATGAATCGAGCAGCACATGCTATTGAACTCGTGCTCGAATATCGTCGCAACCACTTCGTTCTAAGCATTTTGAGCGATGATTTTACCGATGAACCTATATGCGATGTGTCTGCTTTCGTTCTTTACACGAACGCCTCCTTAGTTTGACCGAATGCTGTGGCGGAAGTGTATTATAATTGTGGAGTACGCCATAGTGGAGTACTCCGGAAATTTTGACCATCTGGTGTTCTTTAACGTGCTGTGAAGTCGCGCGTTTCGCCTCCATTGAAAAGCGACTGCCGCGGCCGGAATCGAACCCGCGGCCTTCGGGTCACCAGCCGAGCACCGTAACCACTAAACCACATCAGTGGAGTTATAACAAAACAGAACAGACCACTTACCCACGCAAGCGTTGTAGACGACAGCAGCCTTATCGGTTACGTTCTGACGTTCCTCAGTAATGGTCATGTTTCCCAATATGTCTGAAAGAGGGACCATTTCTGAACGTTTATAAGCTTTTCTTGAAAAACCAGCTGCGCTCAAGCACTGATCGCGTTAGGCGAAAGAACATACACCGGATAAGTGCGAACCTATATCCGTCAGTAATTTGCGGATCATGCATGGTACGTGACCGTGGCTGTATTCATAGGCGTGCACAGAGGGTTAATGTGCCTCTTTAAAAGAGAGTCACGTTGTGGCAAGTCAGGACTCAAAATAAATTTAATTTTAATAAATAATTTTTTTCTTAGAGCGTTTAACACCATCTTCTTTTTATTTCTTCTACCTAAATGTTTTTTAACGAAATATTATTATTAAACGTAATCCATAACTTCCCTTTTCTGCTTTAATTGTTTCATTTTGAATTAATTGACTGTTGGTTCATCTTCCGAAGCGTGCGTGAGCCAACTCTTAAAATGATTTATATTTATTTCTTTTTATAAACCAGTGTCCGGTACAACTCTATATTTTCTTGAGCGTATAGAGCAGTTACAAAAACAACCTTACCGTCAGCTAGGTGTTTGCATGAATATTGGTATTGCATAGATGTGACACAAGTGAAATGTTTTACCCCTAAGCGTTTCCCGTAGTTCATCGTCTAGCAGGCTGAAACTGCTGGTCGTTGACTGGCTCTCTGGTATCTTGTGCCTTGCCATCCAGCCACCGCAGGCGTATGCGTAGAAGTCAGTGCACGGATCTACGGACTTGTTCATGGAGTCCTTGATAATCTGTGCTGAATGAATGGATGATAAAGAAACACAGGTTACATTTGTTTGTGAAAGTCCCTGTCGTATCTAAACTTGTTACATCACGGTGCAGCCGAAGGGGCTAACAAGGAAGAGAAAGACCGCTGTTTGAACTCTAGTTGACTCTATTCCGTGTCACGCCTAGGCAAGCCACGTGCGCCATCTCTTTTGCAGTATGACTACAAATAAATAATAACTACCGTAGAGTATGGAGATATATGAAGAGTTTATGATTACGCGCATTTTGCATTATATGGGCAGCTGCCGCGAATACAACTGTACGTAAAATCCGTCATGATGACATTAGTTTGGGCTGCACCCGTCGCGGTGGTCTAGCGGCTATGGCGCTCGACTGCTGACCCGAAGGTCGCGGGATCGAATCCCGGCCGCGGCGACCGCATTTCGATGGAGGCTAAATGTTAGAGGCCCGTGTACTGCGACTTGAGTGCACGTTAAAGAACACAACATTGCCAAAATTTCCGGAGCCTTCCGCTACGGCGTCCCTTATAATCATATCGTGGTTTTGGGATGTAAAACTCCAAAAACAATGAGGATTATTCATTTGGGCTGTGTCGTTTGCTTGTTCACATACTGACGTACCTTAGCGTAGTGTGGATGGTTTCAATGGATTCTGCAGGGAAATGGCAAATAATTGAAGTTTTGACTAGATCAGCTCTAAATTCGCGCGTTGATTGACATATTTCAGTATTTCTACACGGTGGTGACGAAACCGTTGCGTTATGGAGAGAAATCACGAGTGGCGAAAATTGTGTCATTCGTCTCGACCGTTCACCAGAGTAACAAGCACGTACAGAAAATTGCAGCAAAGTGGAACAATACTGGTTCAAAACTGAACATTAATTTCAATGTCTTTTCTTGTAAATGTCGATAGTTGTATACATCCAAGTGCTGTGCTTCGTGATTCCTCGCAACGTCAGTAGTTCATTTGACTTTACACACATCGTTATGTGAAACGAAGAACGTAGAGACTTGACTAGCTGCATGAAGCTTCACGTGTACAACAATCGTAACGGCGTTGGCTTGAACATTTTCTTCTAATGTAAGTGCTCCATAATCTTATCGATATCGCGTAATTATAGATACGTGCATAAGCTAGAAAAAGTACGTACCTCGTTGGATGCAGGCAGGCGTCGCACACACATTGTACGCTCTCGCATTGTAGGTTCCTAGGAAAAACGAGTGATAACACGCTTTTTAATAAAAGAATACGTGTTTAAAAAATGCAATTCAGCGGCATTTTTTTGCGGTGAATTTGGACGTTTATCATCTCATGTCTTAAACATGAAACTGAGGTGGGATCCGAAAGTAGGCTCCGCATAGACGACCTTCTATTCGGTGAGCATCATTCTTGATAACAAGGCAGATGAGTCAGCAATCACATGGCAAAGTACGAGCAATTTCAGCAGAGTCCTTGAGGAAAGGTCATTGCAGTTGAGTCTCGGGAATCTACTGAACTTGCCAGTATGTCGGCGGCAGTGCGTTCACTCTGTGTACGACAGTCAGCCCGAATTCGCACTGCTCGCGCCGAAATGTTTGTCGGTACGTGGAAAATACATTGTAGACCACACTTGGCAGTATTGAAATTACAGTAATTAAATTACTTTCTGCTGTAATGAGTAATGTAAGGAATTACTTGTGTGGGCTAATTTAGTGATGTAATGAATGACTTCAAGCGAATAATTTCAAGCAAATTACTCATTACCTTTCAAATTAGTTTTGACTAGCATATAGCATGTTCGCTTCCCTTATGGCATAAAAATTTACAAAGAAAGAAACAATAATAACAAAGCCAAATTAATCTGAGTGCCAAACCTTAAGCCCTGGAACGAGGCAGGCCCACAGCAACGCCGTGTAGCATCCTAACTCGAAGCTATGAATAAGGTTGCCTTTGCTGACTTTTTTAAAAGTCATTTCGAAGTAACTTCATAATTTTCAGAGAAATAGTAACGTAATGCCATTACTTTCGGCTAGCTGTAATTTGTAATGTAATAACATTTTAAAAATTCTAGAAAATTAGTAAGGCAATTCAATTACTCTTTAGGATTGATTTTGTCATCTCTTTCATAGGCGCGCGAACGGGCATGTCACGTGGTATTTTTTGGTATTTGATGGGCATTTGTAATAAGCAGAAAAACACTGATGCTTAGTCGATAGAAAGTTAGAAACTGTCTAATCGGACGTTTTGCAAACCTATCTACAGCTTTCTCATTGGAATCTTTTGCCAAGCTTCGTTGCTTCGAAATTTAGTCAATTAAACATGCCTAATTAGGCAATTAGCAGAGCACAAAAATAGTGTGACGTACTCCAGGCAATAGTGACCAACATTCATTTGGTCGCGTCGGCATAGAGTGCGTTGGCATATCTTAAAACATTGGCTAGAATTAGCTTGGGTACCCTGTATATTCTCCATTGCGAATCAACAGGAGCGAAATTCTGAAGACGTGCTTAGCTGAAAGATCAACGCGGAGAGTTTTTGAACTTACCTTCTTGTTCAAGTACTTCCGCTGCCTTTGAAGAAACCGAACATATCCAGAATAACGTGAACGCCAGTTCTACGAGGCTTCGGGCTCGCATTGCTGCTCCTGCAATGAAACGGCAGAACAAAGAGCAATGGAACAATGCAAATTTCAGTCCTGTGTCGAATACTCTGTTCCATGGCAGGCAAAGAACGAAAAAATCTAACAGTCCTACTATTAAGGGGCATTTCGCACTCGGCTCCTACGAACCATCTCTAATGTCGGGTATGGTTGTTGGATATGAAATTCATACCGCGCAAAGATTGCTTTGGAAGCTATTTCTCCTTGCGAGCGTAAGGTTTAATTTTCTATTTTTCGTAGGTTATTTTGGGGCGGTTCAACGCGCGGAAGAGCAGCAGGAAATGTAGCGTGCCGATAATAAATTGAAAACTGATCCGATTATCGTTTTTCTTTTTGCAAAGTCGCTCTAACACACAATGTTTCAATGTACGCCGTAAGTGCGGTAAATAATGAAATAAAACAGCGCCGGCGAAAACAACAGACCAGACGAGAAAAAGGACACGTAGCACGAGGCGCACTAACAACTGAAAGTTTATTCAGTATATGTATGGAATAAACAGAAGAAAGAAGGTTACAAGAGATCTGACAGTGCATCACGTGGTCACCCCTACTGCGCGTGCAAAAACGGTCCTTGCAAGAAATCTGACATCCTTCTCCGAAAGCAAAACAGAAGGCATGCTGACACATGATACCCCGAACTTTTTTATCTCCAGGGCTTCAACAACCTCCCTTGTTATAATCTGTCAGCTGATTTGTACATGACGTCAGTGCTTTCAAATCGAGGTGCGCAACCGCAGCCTCTGCAATGAATACCTAGATGCCCCGACACCACTTTCGTTGTGTTGCACTTGTGCTCTTTTAATCTATCATTTGCACATCTTCCTGTTTGGCCTACGTATGACGCACCGCAAGACAAAGGGATTGCGTAAACCACATTATCGGTGCACTGTACAAACCTGTCGCGATGCTTCTTAGTGCACACATGTGTCTTACTTTCTTCGTTAACCGCCCGACACATTTTTCCCAGCTTGTCGGGTGCGGTAAACACCACCTTTACTCCCGCCCTTTCCGCCACTTTCTTCAAGTTGTGCGAAACGGAATGTACTTACGTAAGGAATGGCGGATACATTCTTTGTGCCGCTTTCTTGTGGTGCTGCGCCGTTGGCGTTATCGCCTTTGTTCCTCACTTTTAACATTTTTTTTTGCTACGCTAGACAGAATTGCTCGCGGGTACCCCGCGTCTGTTAGACGACGAACCTGGTCGTCGAAACTACTTCGCAGCCGGTGAATGCGTGATTTCTTTAGGGCATTGTCAAAAGAGGAATAAACGATGCTGCGCTTGACAAGCTAGACAGACTAGACAGAAAAATTAGACAGACTGTTGCAGCAGCGCTTGACACCCACGCAAATGTTACGTGTTTTTAGATTCGTGGATGACTTTTTAATTGTTCTAGGATGTGACGAGGAAGACCTGCAAAAGCAATCTTCTGATATACTTGTAATTTTTCGCCAGTGCTAGCGCCTTTAGTTGTGACTCACGAGCTCCCGGTTGATAGTTTTCTTACGTTTCCTCGATTTATGGCTTCGTTTCTCACCTCAACACGTCTGCTGGGCATTCCAGCCAAGAGCAAATAAACAGATTGTGTTGCTTCATTCCTACCATTCTAAGCTTGTCAAGCGCAGCATCGTTTATTCATCTTTTGACAATGCCCTAAAGAAATTAAGCGTTCACCGGCTGCAAAGTAGTTTCGACGACCAGGTTCGTCATCTAACAGACGCGGGGTACCCGCGAGCAATTCTGTCTAGCGTAGCAAAACAAAAAATGTTAAAAGTGAGGAACAAAGGCGCTAACGCCAACGGCGCAGCACCACAAGAAAGCGGCACAAAGAATGTATCCGCCATTCCTTACGTAAGTATATTCCGTTTCGCACAACTTGAAGAAAGTGGCGGAAACGGCGGGAGTAAAGGTGGTGTTTACCGCACCCGACAAGCTGGCAAAAATGTGTCGGGCGGTTAACGAAGAAAGTAAGACATGTGTGCACTAAGAAGCATCGCGACAGGTTTGTACAGTGCACCGATAATGTGGTTTACGCAATCCCTTTGTCTTGCGGTGCGTCATACGTAGGCCAAACAGGAAGATGTGCAAATGATAGATTAAAAGAGCACAAGTACAACACAACGAAAGTGGTATCAGGGCATCTAGGTATCGATTGCAGAGACTGCGGTTGCGCACCTCGATTTGAAAGCCCAGGCGTCATGTACAAATCAGCTGACAGATTAATAAGGAAGGTTTGGTTGAAGCCCTGGAGATAAAAAACGCTCGGGTAATCTTGTGTCAGCATGCCTTCTGTTTTGCTTTCGGAGAAGGATGTCAGATTTCTTGCAGGAACCGTTTTTCACGCGCAGTAGGCGTGACCACGTGATGCACTGTCATATCTCTCGTAACCTTCTTTCTTCTGTTCATTCATTTGAAGACAGTATTTATTCCGTACAGATACTGAATAAACTTTCAGTTGTTAGTGCGCCTCGTGTTACGTGTCCTTCTCCTCGTCTGGTCTGTTGTTTTCGCCGGCGCTGTTTTACTGCGAATGTGAACCAACTAGCCCGAAAGTAAATCTTGACAAGTAACGATTTCGATGCTTTTGTATTAAGATGTAACTATTTAGGAGGAGCACAAACAATACGAGACTCCTCACACGGTTGCTAGCGATATAAGATGGGTTTCACTGGCACCGAAGGTTTGCGATTATCTCAAGGCTTGATGCAAGATAGGTAGTACACCATGTACATCGTCTTTTCTGGGAGTTCTGAAATTATGTTCATTATATATATTTTTAAATTAGAGCTCAGTGGTCGGTGCCCAGAAACGTCACAGTAATTTTAGAACGAGGTAACGAACAACTGCCCATACCTATCCGGAAAATTTTGCCGCTCGGTATATAGATAACGTATAAGATAGCATTATTGCATATTTCATTGTTGTACTGCTACTGGTACTTATTTCAAACTGCTATTCTGCTGCTCCAGTGGCGCAGAAGTTGTCATCGGAAGTATCAAGCTTTGCTTGCATCTTTCCTTCCGGACAAACGTTATTACTGTTTTGCCCAAATAAAATAAAATAAATTAAAATGTAATAATGAATTGGCATATTACCTTATGATGCAGGCTGCTTATCCGTTCCGCTAAGGTATTCGTTACTGTATAGCAGCTTTTAATGATAATTCCGATGATCCATTACCATTGACGTTTATCGTACAACCACGAGCCTGTTCTCTGTTGTCGTACAGCAATGACAATGCCTCGTTGGCGCTAGCACGCTTTTAAGTACTGTCATGTGTCGTAACTTCGAGGTGACGCAAATGTCATAGCGATTCTTAGATTGAGCACCTTTCTAAGCATCACTGAAGTGGTCTCTGTACATCGAAGTAGGTCGGTCTTCCGCGAAGCGTTTGCCTACTTGACCTACAAAAAAAATAAGAAGTAACTTCTCTACAAAAACTAAGCCACAGTGGGGAGACCTTTCTTTTTTCCTTGGAATCACGCTATTAAACGATATGACAGAGCGTTGTGCTCCAAGCACTCTAATCCGGGAAGATATTCTCAATGTTCTGATCTCCTCGTTCTTTTTCTTGCTTAGAGTGGGGAACTTAAACAGTGTGACGTCAGGAGCACAGTTTCATGTCCAGTAAATGTAGAAAAATAAAAGCAAAAAAAAGAAACATGGCAGCATGTTACACTCTCCTTAACATTTGAAGGCTACAGTCCGCTGCACACTTGGTAATGCATGAAGTTATAGACAATTTTACGTAAGACACATAGGCGCCGTCCTCCTGGGCTGTTAACAGAATGTTTTTTTTTTTTCATTTTTCTATATCGCGACGTGAATCACGAAACGTCTAACTGCTTTCATGCGCACGCGGTTCCCGTAGGACTGTTGTTTTAATCGTTAACGATACAAAACGGCAAGGTTAACAGCTCAATATGGCGGCTAAGAAACCCGTCAGTAAAATAGTCTATATACAGTCACACACTTCCTGCAAAACGTAAGAAACCGCAGTGTGGGACACGTGTTAAATTACCTTAACTTTCTCAGCCGACTTCAGCGTTCCTCCCCCGGTCACTGAAGGTTTCTGCACTTCACGTCATCATATGACGCCGCTAATGTAACGGATCTGTGACGTCATTATGACGTCACAACATAATGTCATTGGTGACGTAGGTCACGTAAGTTTTTGTGCCACTTCATTCGCCTGCCCCATTTCGCTCAGGTGACCTCTCAACAAGACATAGCTATCGCTTAAAAAGGCGTACACCAAGGAAATCCGTTTTCTAATAACAATAATTGTTGGGGTTTAGCTTCCCAAACCGACGATATGATTATGAGGGACGCCGTAGTGGAGGGCTCCGGAAATTTCAGCTACCTGGGGTTCTTTAACGTGCACCTCAATCTAAGTACACGGGCCTCAAGCATTTTCACCTCCATCGGAAACGCGGCCGCCGCGGCCGGGAATTTCCGCTTTCTCTCGGCGAATGTATTGCAAGGAGGTCTTGGTAATACGTGACAGATTGGTTGCTCGAAGGAGCACATACAGTAATGTACCCAAGAGAATAGACTTCTGTGCTGGATGGTTTGAGGCCCGTGTACTTAGATTTAGGTGCACGTTAAAGAACCTCAGGTGGTCGAAATTTCCGGAGCCCTCCACTACGGCGTCTCTCATAATCATATCGTGGTTTTGGGACGTTAAACCGCAGATATTATTATTATGGTTTGTTGCATTCAATGAAGGCATAGCGCTCAAAATACACAGCGCTGAGTTGTCAGCAGGGCACGTCCCGCCCTCATCCTTGGTTTCTGTGTTTTAAGCGCTATGGCTTTGGCTATATGTACTCGCCGCTGTGGCCTAGAGGTTATGGTGCTCGACTGCTGACGCGAAGGTCACGGGTTCGAATCCCGGCCGTGGCGGCCGATTTCGATGGAGGTAACATGCTAGAGGCCGCTGTGCTTAGATTTAGGTGCACGTTAAAAAACCCCGGCTGCTCGAAATTTCCGGAGCCCTCCATTACGGCGTCGCTCATAATCATACCGTGGTTTGGGACGTAGAACCCTAACAGTTATTAACTTATTATTAATCGCCTACACTGCGCCTTACTCGAAATAATTGTACTCCGAAAGCAATAGCGATACTGCCGAAAGAACGCCGAAGTTCAAACAGATTATTCCACCGAGTATAATGCAGGAAAAGCGCGCGCACTGCTCGGACAAGACCAGCACGAGTGCTATCGCACTGTACAGGTGTCGCGGTGTTCGCATCCCAAAATTTTGGAGCACGATTCTTGTTGATAATGTTTTTTAGAGCGACAGCAGTAAGCTGCCTCGAAATGTCATTCATCGCGTCGCAGTGACCTTGAGCCGCCGGAGCTCAAGTGTGACAGGTGTGACGTCACGCCACGTAATACGCTGCGTAGAGGCGTCGCAGCTGCTCTCACTCAGAGCCTCAACGCTGCATGAGGTACCACGTGACCAGGTAAAGATTTCATGATACTCTGTATGCGTAGCCTTTGCAAAAACAAGCCAAACATACCTTTGGCTTGTGAGAACTAGGTTTTGAATAGTGAAACCGCAGACATTTTAAAAAGATATTAGTTACGTCAGTTCCTGTTTTCTCGTACACTGCTCTTTACAAAGAAGTAATCATAATCATAATCATGATTGTCAACGTTATTGCGATCGTTATCAGAATCTTGCAGGACTTCACTTATTCTACTTCACGAACGCATGTGCCGAGATGTAAATATAGAGCGCGAGTGCTTATATCGCCATTATTCCACGGATTAATTTTGGGACAAGCATGATGCTGCCGTAAGTGCTTGTGAAAAGTCACATGGTTCCCTTATACATTTGCCTAGGGACGACTCGAAGGTGAAAGCCACCTTAGTTTTCTTCTCAGGATTGTATTACACCTCCCCCTCCCTTCCCCGTCCCCCCGCACTTTAAGAGCTTTCTGGACCTCGCGTGATTTTTGCAGTACCTTCGAAATCGGCCCATCTTTTAACCCGGCGACGATGCCATGCGATGACGCCTACGTATGACGTCCGGTTATGCGACGTCGTATCGTGACGTCATCACGTGGTGATGTTTTTTTTTTTTTCGCATCATACCTCGCCGCCGACGGCCAATCTTCGCGTTTGATGTGGCGTCTAAGGCTACACACGTGCTCGAAACCTAGCGTATTAAGCAACAGCGCGATCATAAAGAGGCCTGAAGCACTGGGCGTGCCGTTTTCACTGCCTTGGCGAGTTGGATAAACAAGCGGATGTGTGATGCTGACGACCCACCCTTTCTGCAGTGGATGTCAAGGACGAGCTAGGTTCTATCGCAAAACTCTAAGAGTGATCTTGATTGATCGGTCACACGAAGCTCTCGCATTATGTCACGCTACGACAGCCGTTGCCTAACCGTCTCTTGAAGCTGTGTGTTGCACCTGACTTACAATAGTATCTGACAATGAAGCCAAAGAAGGCATGCATAGTGGCCATGAATTGTTTTCTCTTAAATTGAAACGAATTAAACCGGACGAAAAATCACCCTTTCCGTCGAGTGGGATCCGAACCCACAGCCTTCGAATTCGAAGGTTGTGGGTTCGGATCGCACCGACGGAAAGGGTGACTTTTCGTCCTCTTTTAATTCACTTCAATTTACGTCCTAACTACTACACTACAGTTACAAGGCGACATTTCGAAGGTTGCGGGTTTATATCCCACCGACTGAAAAGGTGATTTCCGTCCTCTTAAATTCATTTCAATTTACGTATTAGCTAGTATAGACTACTGTTCAAAGACAACAATTAATGACCGATAAGCTTTCTTTGGCCTAACTGTCGGTTGGATTCGTTTGGTTACATCTAACAAAGCAAACGAGCCCCTCGAAAGAATATTATTTCGTTCACTCGCAATAGGTGACTTACGGTGAGGTGGCTGTGGAGATCGAGCCCTCGATATCATTCGCTGTAGATATCAGAGGCGGTCGTTCCTGGTTCGACCAACTCGTCACGAACGGCAGCGATGCTTGATCTTGTCCGCCTGGTCACTGTGGATCACACCCACTACGAGGGGGTATGGCCAAGAATCGGGCGGCTTTATAAATTGATATAAGAGAATAGGACTTCCGAAGCTCTCTGGCGTAAAAAGAAGATGACACAACTGCGCTCTCTTGTAGAACCACGCGGAGAGAATGAGGACTGGCCCGCGTCTCTTTGCTCGGTCGGTTAGCTCACGTGCGGCTCATAATGGTGCAAACAGCAGCTGTTCAAACAGTGAAAAAAAAAGAAGGAAGAAATACGATGCTCGGTAGCAGTCGTCTCCGTGTTATTCTTTCTACGGAAACGTCAGCGTTTCATCTCTTCCGTGTTTCGCATGCATGCTCGAAACACGGTAGAGATCTGCCCTCGTAACAGATAAGCGCTAGCCCATTCCCTCCCCACCCCCCGCTCCCCCCATTCCACCCTCTTTTTGCCTTCCATTAGCATTAGCTTAGAATAAGATAGCTGAGCTTGTTGGTAGGTGTTCATGTAAAAAACAAAAAAAAAAAAAAACAGGAAAAAGAAGCACCGCGGTGGTATAGCGGTTATGGCGCTCGACTGCTGGCCCAAAGGTCGCGGGATCGAATCCCGACCGCGGCGGCCGCATTTTCGATGGAGGCGAAAATGCTAGGGGCTAATGGACTTATATTTTGGTGCACGTTAAAGAACACCAGATGGTCAAAATTTCCGGAGCCCTCCACTACGGCGTCTCTCATAATCATATCGTGGTTTTGGGACGGAAAACCCGAGCAATCATTATGTTAACGAAAAAAAAACGACGACTGGGCGTGCAAACACGCACACAAGAGAAAAAAGTAAGTACGTTCTTTTTCTTTCTTTCTTTCTTTCTTTCTTTCTTTCTTCCTTTCTTTCTTTCTTTCTTTCTTTCTTTCTTTCTTTCTTTCTTTCTTTCTTTCTTTCTTTCTTTCTTTCTTTCTTTCTTTCTTTCTTTCTTTCTTTCTTTCTTTTCTTTCATTTTTGAGCATTAGTACTATCTGTCAGCAAATCAGAACTTCAGCATCAGCGGTAGGCCCGCATGCAAGCTGAAGTCGAAATGAACAATTGCACTTGTGTTAACTTTATGCCGGTGTAAACTGCTGTTATAAACTATTCCGATAAAATGTAATAGTTTCACAGTGCTCGACTGCTGACCGTGGGATCAACTCTCGGCCGCAGTGGCCGCATTTCGACGGAGCCGAAGTGCTAGAGGCCCGTGTGCCTAGATTTAGATGCTCGATAATTGAACTGAAAAACGTTTATCAAAAAATCCCACCATCTCCCGCTAAAGGGGACCATGAGGCGATGCGAAGCCGGAGCACTTGCACGATCGCGTTCCGTTGGCGTTCGTTGGGCATGCTACCTACCTCGCGTCGTGGAACGCGAAGAGGGACGCTACGCGCGTCGTATCTTCCATCTAGCCTGGCCGTTAATTCTCACAGGGCGAGCGGGGAGCACGGTCGACAGGCGGGCGAGAGGGAGGCAGCGTAGGAGAGGAGAGAGAAGCGGAGGGGACGTGCATGCGCTCGAGCTCATCGCGGCGTTGCGCAGGAGAGAATTTCGGCATGTCTAGCCCGCGTTTCAGAGGAAGAGTGGAAATGGGGAGGGGCGAGTGGAAGGGGAGAGGGAAAGTGGAGAGGGTGAGGGGAGAGGGTGAGTGGAGAGGTGTTTGGAGAGGGTATGCGCATGCGCAGTAAGGGTGGTCACGCCGCACACCACCGGATTGAGCTCCGCCTTAAGATACTTCGCATCTAAAAAGAAGAGGGGCTTGAGAAGCCCGTGGGTGGGGCCCCTAGGGAACCCGAAATTTCCGGAGTCCTCCACTGCGGCGTCTCTCATAATAATGTCGTTGTTTTGGGACGTAAAAATGCAACAATTAATACTATTACAATCGTTTCAAAATCGCACGACTCGCGCTGTGTTTTGATTGTACATAAATCTGCTGTGCAAGTATGGAGGGACGCAGACGAGTGATGTCACGTGTGTTCTTATGACCTTAAACAAACAACGAAAAAAAAAAATCTATTCTCTCAACTATTATCTCAAGGGTTGTGCGGAGTCACGAAAATGTCACTGCTCTCACATTCGTGAGGCCGACAGTTTCATGTACTGATATTTCGAAAGCTTCGTGCTTGACCGAGGATCGGCGAAGTGAGCGACAGGTTGCAGTTTGCTTTTACACAAACGGGTTAGCGAAAGAGAGAGGAAAGGTTGACCTATGTTCAGTAGGACCGACAAATGGGCGAGTCCGTACAGGTTCACTATTATGTAAC
This sequence comes from Rhipicephalus sanguineus, assembly GCF_013339695.2. NCBI lineage: Eukaryota > Metazoa > Arthropoda > Arachnida > Ixodida > Ixodidae > Rhipicephalus > Rhipicephalus sanguineus. The sequence goes on from NC_051184.2 coordinate 20,296,588, forward strand.
GACGCCACGGAATAAGCGCCTTTACCCAGAACGAAGACGACGCACGAACGCAAGCGAGGGCACAAAAGACCCACGAATACGAAACACGGTTTGTGTTCACGTGTATTCGGCGCTCTCGCCTAATTCCGTATTACCGTTTCCTAACAATGACCTATATTCGTATACATCTCTTGGGTAGCAGCCATGCCGACGCTTCCGTGAAAGCGGTGCGTTGATGCGTTATTCGAGATCGCGCAGTTGTTGATGCTGGCCCCATAGGCGTGCGCAGGGTTCCCCATCAGGGGGGACGAAGGTTCATCGCAGCACCCCCCCCTACCCTACAAAGTCAGTGTATGGGTCAGATTTTGCGCCCCCCCCCCCTCTTAGATGACTAGAAGGGTCAATGTGCGGGGCAGGTTTCGCGCCCCCCCCCTCTCAGGTGATTAGGGGGGGCGGCCGCCCCCCCCTGCCCCCCCCTGTGCGCACGCCTATGGTTAGCCCTACAACCTGGTCATATGTCGAGTGTTTTGGCAAATGCCAGTGATGAACGAAGGCCACATCGAGAACTACGTCATCCAGATGACATTGGTTTGACTGCGGGTGCTCAACTCGTGCACAACGCTGTCAGACGCAGGCAGCACTTTCCTTTCTGGCACCTTGGCTGACATACAGAAAAAAGAGTAGGTTCTGACGGTTGCAGTATTCGGCGCTGTTAAAACGAAGCAGGATGAGGCAGAATAGTATAAGAGATACAGAAAAGTTAGCCATCGCATAGGTCAGCCCCTTGGGGCACAGCCAAAATTTTTTTTCGTGGGGAGGGGGGGGGGGGGGGCTTCAACCACCCTTTATGCATGTTCGTGCGTATGTTTGGATGTGTGCGCGTATATATACTACTTGTAAAATTAAAAAAAAATAGGGGGGGGGGTTTAAATCACCTCCAACCTTACCCCCCCCTCCCCCCGCCCCCGCTCAAAGCCACTACTCTGGCTTCGCCAGTGGCTGCTTCGTACACAGGAAAGGAGGTAAAACGTATTAATTCGGATGGAAGGATACGTGCAAAAACGAAAAAGGAAAAGAGAAACTAGACAGAGGCAGAGATGACACTAGCTTTAACGGATAGTTTTCTGGTGCTACAAGCTGATGTTTTACGTTTACATCTCCGTAGGCACTGAGTGTTGTCACTTTGGTGTACTACACAAAGTTTTGCTTGGAAAACTTGGGTTATTTCAAGCCTGCATACTCGTGAGCTAAACCGGTTGTGTTCTTCACTAATGATAATCTTCGTCTATCTTATACATCCTAGCACAACTCTAGGATCTCAGTAAGATGTCGATTACTTCAACTCTGGTAGCCTGTTTTCTGGACAAAAAAAATTCAGTCTTCATTACTTTTTTTTTTTATTGAGCCTGGCGGCTATAATGTAGATAGCGAGTAGTAAGAGGCCACAGCAGTGGTGTTCATTTCTGGGCACTCGTGCAGGGCTCAAGTCTACCAAAGGACACACTTCTTTTTTCCTGGGTGCATTGGGGACGTCCTTTTGCATTTGAAGGCTCTCGAGAAGGCCGGGAAGTTCTTCAAGGGCACGTTCACTCTGAAAGACACGTAAAGATTAATAAGAAACGAGATCATATACACCATCGCCTTTAACACAATGACAGAATCTATCATAACGTAGTTCAGCGCAAAAAACAGGCAACAGACGAGTAAGAGGACAAGGACCTTGTCCTTGTCCTCTTACTCGTCTGTTGCCTGTTTTTTGCGCTGAACTACGTTATGACTGACTCGTTCCAACTCGCCCAACAAGCAACGTTGACAGAATCTAGCCGTCGAGAAACTAAGACCTTTATATGAAAGGTGCGATCGAACGACTGCGTTTTGATATATAACCGATACGACGAGTGTATGAGTAACTACCTCACATGGGCGTTTTCTTTTTTTCTTTCATATTAACTACAGGCGCGGTTGTGCGAGTATGAGAGCGCACTGTGAAGTTATCTGTCATATTCACTCGATGTATTGTCGCCTTTGTTATGTGTTTATACATTGAAGGCGCTCGTTCCCTTTGACGCTTCACTTCCTCTCATAAAACGCGCCTTCCGCGAAAGGCCTTCTGTGTTTTTTTTCTTTTGAACCTATGCGGTGGTCAAGTGGTTAGAGCGTCCGTCTCTACTGCGTGGAGGCACTGGGTTCGATCCCCGGTGCAGCTGTGAGGAGAGTGACGCTGACGAAACGCCCCGATTCTGGCATTTGGCAAAATTCTTGGGGCGCTAATTACGGGCGGATAGGCATGCGCAGTGTTGTTCACTAGGGAGGGCCAAGTCTGAACAGAGCAATACCCCCCTCCCCCTTACGGTATTCGAGTGCGAAGGAAAACAAGTACAAGCTTCACAATGGATGTACAAAGCAAAGAAAAAATGGGGCAGCTATGCACTAGTGGTGCGGTGCCGGTGGCCTTCCCCACCTCATCACCCTCACTTCCTTTTCCCACCCCTTTGCTTTACTATACTATGCATGGCTATGCTATACTATAGGAGCTTCTTGGCACATACCCGCTTTCTGTGGCGCATACCCGCCGAGTTTTTGCGAACGCTATGCACAGTAAGGGCCGGCTTAAACAGATCCGCTATTAAAATGAAAATTAAGCAATGAAGTGTTTCTCCCTAACGCATGCCTTTGGTTTCCGGTCTTTGGGGGGTAAATGTGGGAACTAAACAGCTCTCAGGCAGCTATATCCCCCACCCCACCGATTCCTGAAAAATTTTCACCAAATATTATGGCGCCGCCTTCAGACCCGCACCCTTCCCTCCCCCTATTTCCTTTCCCGCATTTACCCGGGAGCGTACGCCCCGTCCTGTGCTCAGTGCGCTCACCCCCACGCTACCCTTACCCACATTCTCATGGAATGCCCGGCAGACCCTCCCCCGCGGGGCCTGGAGCCACTGACCACATGGGAGGAATGGGAGACCCTGCTGCGCTCGACGGACCCGGCCAAGTAGAAGATCACCACTGACCGGGCCGCCCACGTCATGGAACTGCATGAGCTCATGAACGCATAGCGCAGTGGGGTCGTGCGGGGACCCTGGGACGTATGTGCCTAAATCTCTTGGTCAAATAAAGTTTTACCTCCTCCTCTCGGGCAGCAACATCAGAAGCCCTCGGCCACCATTATAGTCAAAATCCTGTGTCGCCATAACTCTATACATCAAACAACGACAGAACAAATCTGAGTAAAGGTATGGGGCAGACCTTAGCGCCCCCATTTAACTGATTAGGGGGGAGCTAGCGCCTCCCCCCCCCATGCGAGCTTCTATGACTGGGCGTCTCACCTGTATTTGGGAGGGCTGTGAGGGTTGTACTGAATCTGCTGCTCCAGATACTTCTTTCTCGAATTTGCGCACCAGATCTGCGCATGAAAGAAAGCGTGTGGAATCAAAGCAAAAAATTCAAGGTTATCTGAAGTAAAACGAATATAAAACGTTATCACATTTCTCAAGCGCGCATTAGACGTTGGTGGTTTTACTGCGGTTAAATGAAGCGGAAGTTATTCGGCTTGGCTTGTGAAAGTTTCGCTAGTGTCTGCAGGGCATGCTTTATCAGATCAAACTAGCGGTGAAATACGGTGCAGAAATGAAAGATGTGGACACGAGGGAATATCAGAACGACAAAAAATCGAAACAAAAACAAAAGCTCTCGAGCTTATCTTTAGTCGAGTTAAGGAAGCGATAAGAGATGTATGAGACAGAAAATGTTTATATTAACACTATATTAACACTTGCGAATTTCGATAATTTCATCGTGTTTCGTCTTTAGTAAGCGGGCTGAGAGGCCGAAAGTATCGTCATCGGAGCATGCAATTCACACGGTAATTATCAAATGAGCCTCTATCATGTTAATCCATGCGAATGTGATCAATTGCGATAAGTGCAAATTTTCGCGGATTTAATCAGACCATGTTTTAAAAGGACCATAAACCACTACGACTTCAAAGACGAGAGTGTGTTTTTTTCCCCGCTTTCACTAATCTTCCTACAGATGCTATCTCCTCCTCGCCACTAATTTCTTCATAGAGCACGTGGAGAATGTCAGCACTAAGCGTTGATCTTATCAGCATTTGGCTACTTTCCGTCTACACGATCTTATCTCCGCATGCGCAGCCGAAACGCACAAAACGAAGTGAAATCAGTTGATCGCGCACGATAGTCATGCGAGACAAGGCAGAAAGGGCGTGGCCTGTCTTATGTCTGGCAAACACTCACCATTGCGTTAGAGATGAAAAATAGCTGTTTCCCTGAATATTTTTCCAAGCCCGGAAGTTGTACGTCTCGTGCCTGGGAACGTCTGAGCATAGCCTGATATGTCTGAAACAGAAATAGAGATAATTTATGTCCTCTATTCCGATTCGTGCCTCACGCGAGTGACGTCATTTGCTTCTGGTTGTTTCAAGTTTTGGCCCGATTGTCGAAAAAAAAAAAGGTGTTTTTAACTTGGCAACGACCATGAGATTTTTTTTAACATCAAAGTAACACAGTTTGAAGATTGCCGTGCAAGGAAGGGTGGTATGGTATACCGGTATTTAAGCGCAACGTCGATGCGAAAAACAATCATTTACTGTTTTTTTTTTGCGACGTCTTCTTGAAAAGCCTGGCCCAGTCGCTTACCTGAAAGGCCAGTCTGACGGCTGCGTTGTCCGCAATATTTTCTCCAACCGTATTCCTGCCGTTGAGCTTGTTCATGCGAGAGAAGTGAATTTATGATTAGTTTTAGAACATCTCTTGTGAAGTGCACAGATAAGTTAGAAGGGTGGCAGTTTGAGCTTGTTGGTATTCCATGATTAATATAATGATTGTTGGGGTTTAACGTTCGAAAACCACGATATGATTATGAGGGACGCCGTAGTGGAGGGCTCCTGAAATATCTACCATCTGGGGTTCTTTAACGCCTAAATCTGAGTACGCGGGTCTCAAGCATTTTCGCCTCCATAGAAAATGCGGCTGCTGTGGCCGGGATTCGATCCCGCGGCCTTGGTATTCCATGATTAAAGAGAGCAAGAGTGTGGAAGCTAATAAATGGAGTCAAAATACTAGGCACACTGATGTGCGCTTACGCCCTCTCAGATAACATAGACAAGGCTGGTCGGTACTTCAAGGGGCTTAAGAATGTGTTGCGGTCTAAAAGGTCGAATTGTATAAGACACGATCCAAGACTTCACGAATGGCTATCTCTTAGTGTTGATTTTTCGGCTTCAGTTTGGATTTGCACATGGACCGTTAAGAAATGACTCTCTTCATACCTGCCGTAATGCAATGCTTATCTTAATTCGTATGTATATACTCGTAGCATGTTGCGAAGATACGTTCGCATTCACATCCACGATTTCTTTCTTCTTTGTTAAAGTTTTATCGGCTGGGAATATTTTAGGCTCCTATAAAGGGTGTCATTATGGTTGAAACGAACAACCAGGTAATTTTATGATTTCGTGTTGCTAGAGCGCACTTGAATCAAGTATAAGGCTTATATAATTGGTAGTAATACAACCAATAGGGAGGGGGAAATAGTATTACTAAAGGGCTCTGATAATTTCTAACTCGACGAAGCGAAGCGAATGAACTGTGAATCTAAATAAAGTAATCAGCACTTGAAAAGAGCCAGTTTGTTTAGGTTCATCAGAAGGTGGCACTACGGCGAGCACAGTAACCTACTAAGTCAGTGGAACGAGGAATACGTGACAAGAGAAGGGCAGTCAATGAAGAATCTGTAAGCATTGCGTATACTAGCCGTGTGGCGTGAGGTCTTCCCTGCGTCTTCTCAGGACCGAAACAAAGTTCGCTCGCTCACTCACTCACTCACTCACTCACTCACTCACTCACTCACTCACTCACTCACTCACTCACTCACTCACTCACTCACTCACTCACTCACTCACTCACTCACTCACTCACTCACTCACCACTCACTCACTCACTCACCACTCACTCACTCACTCACTCACTCACTCACTCACTCACTCACTCACTCACTCACTCACTCACTCACTCACTCACTCACTCACTCACTCACTCACTCACTCACTCACTCACTCACTCACTCACTCACTCACTCACTCACTCACTCACTCATCACTCAACTCACTCACTCACTCACTCACTCACTCACTCACTCACTCACTCACTCACGCACTCACTCACTCACTCACTCACACTCACTCACTCACTCACTCACTCACTCACTCACTCACTCACTCACTCACTCACTCACTCACTCACTCACTCACTTCACTCACTCACTCACCACTCACTCACTCACTCACTCACTCACCACTCACTCACTCACTCACTCACTCACTCACTCACTCACTCACTCACTCACTCACTCACTCACTCACTCACTCACTCACTCACTCACTCACTCACTCACTCACTCACTCACTCACTCACTCACTCACTCACTCACTCACTCACTCACTCACTCACTCACTTAGAATGAGAAGCATTATTGAAACAGTGTACGTAGATGGCAGGAGAGAAAATTTCAGCCAAAATATGCACGATGCTCCATACAGTTTAGCAGCAGAAAAAACATTTATGCCCCTGTCACACGGGCTCCCATGAACTCCGTTTAACTCCCTCGTCTTTTCCTCGAGGGAGATGGGGTTCATGTCACACGGTCATCATTTCGCTGAGGAAGTTAAATGGAGCTTTTGGTGGAGGGAGTTCGGTAGTGACCATTTTGGCTCGATGGAGTACTCTCGTTCCCAGCCAGCTGCTGCTACGCTGAAAATCGCACTAGCAAAATCGTCCTAATGAGCTCAGTTATAATTTTAAAAACTATGCTCTTTTTTTGCGTAGCATTTCACGCCCCGTAGTGTAAGTTTTTAGTTGTATTTTTTCGGACATCAGCGCTTGTACTCTCCACACCAACGCCTCGCCAAGCCGCCGCTGTGAAGCGTAGTGCCATATTTGTTTCTGCACGTGTGAGGCGCACGCACAAGCACTGTGACAGCAATGGTGATTCCGAGCACTTCATCAACACACAAAAACACGTTTTTGTTGCTTTAAAGGCGACTGCAGAGGCAAAAAAATGGACGTTTCGACGAGCGCAGCAGCGCTGTTTCTGCCCCATGCGGCAACCGTCAAAAGCTTGCACTGAGCCGTGTAGCACGGCCACAACTCCATTCTCGTAATGCTCCGTCAGGGAGTTAAATGCCGAACGGAGTGAAATGGAGTTCGGTGGTGGCCGTGTGACAGAGGTATAAGCCTGTCTATAGTCAGTACAGAGACAATTCGGCTCTTAAACGGTTCCAGCCAACGTATGCTGGACCACATTTACACAAGCACCCTAGAAAGTGTGGTGCGGGACAGCCGCCAATGCAGCTGAATGCTGTTAACACGCAAACACACACACGCACGCACAGCATGCTTAGAAAGATTGCGGAACTTATAAAGCCAACGAGAGAAGTACAAACCGACATATTTGCGTTCTTATCGATGATGGCATTGTACTGATCAACAAAGCATTGCGTCTTCTTCATGAAGCACTGCCGAGTAGCGTTGCTCCACCACTGCCGTAGGCTTCCCATAGCGTCGTACTGGCTACCTACGGTATAATACAAAAATACACACAGCTACCACAATTCTGCCAGACACCTAAGTCAGTGGTTAGGGTTGCCTCCAGTCTTTTCTTTCTTGCACATCATAATGGCACAACAGTATGCTCCATCCAAGTCCTATAAATCTTATCTGCTTTGATGCTTCTACCAGAGAAGGCAGTATAAGGGTGACGTTTATTCGAAACTCACTATGCATGTTTTGATTCCGAAATTGCAGAATCCTCAACTGTTGCATCAATTCTAAAAAGAGAGTTGTTAGTCGGCGTTTGTGGCGTCCTGACTTTTCTTGTGTCCGTGTTTGCACACCCTGCCTTTTTCGAATGAATACTTACCAACTAGCTCAGCTCTCTGTTATTCTAAAACTGTTGCATCAAGTATCGGCCGCCAATGCTAGAAAATTCTTCACGATACAGCTTGAGCTTTGGTATCTATGTGCGTTTACTCGTGCTCATACACATTATAGCACAATGTATGGTTGTTCTTACATCCTATAATGTGCCCACCTACCATAATCGTCAAATCCATGTGTCAGTTCGTGACCAATGATGAAGCCAATGGAACCAAGATTCACAGATCTAAAATAGCAAAGACACGGCAACGAAGGCGTGAGTAAATATTGGGCTAAAATGAAGCACTATTTATGTATGACATATCGCAAATTGATACGTACGCCGGCAGGCCATCCCTGTAGAAAACTTTTTGAAGAATTCCCGAAGGAAAAACTGCAATTGTGAACCATTTTTGAATACCTCAACATGCGTTCAAAATGCTGTAGCCTAACTTTATTATCTGCGTGACAAAACCTCCGAATCTTTAATATACAATGCATGTTGGCACACTTGGATGACGCTTGCTATTAAAAAAAATTTAAATAAATATGGCTACAAAAGGTCACATAATCACATAAGGTTACACTTAAGCAACGTAAATCAACGCTGTATAAATCAGGCAGACACTCAGTCTTAAACTCATGCAGAAAACATAAAAGTCCAATCACACTGCAGCTCTAAAGCGCGCTAGAAGTCCAGTCATACGGACACGAAATATGTTGAAATGGTCATACACGAATCCAAGAAGATAACGCGGCAAAGGTCAGATCCAATTAGACATACAGTGATCTCAGACTACATGAAAATGTGGTTCTCAAGAATTTTTATTGAAAGCTTTGCGCCCTTAAAGACGCTAGGTGCTTTTTTTTTTGGGTTGAAGCTAGCGTGTACTTTATTCGTTAAACGCACGTGTCCCCTGAGCGTGAGTCACAGGGAACATCGAACCGGTTGATAGTTTTCAATTGACGGCTAAGCAACTTCTGCTATTCGTCTTTGTAGTTTAAACTATTTAATTGCATATAGTTCTTTACCCAGTTGTCCGATAATCTCTAAGCTTGGTTTGACCGAAATTTCTGTATTGTAATGAATTTTTTCGTGCTCATGACTCGTGCAACTCAGAGCCGTATATTCCTTCGGAGAGTTCGGCGGAGGGGCGGAGCCAACAACCATCCAAATTTAGCGGCGGCGCGGCGCTGTCCGCCATTTTGTGCCGCGGCACTGTAAGCTCGCGTTGGCGTGCGCCCGCAACGCTCCGTCTCTGGCGATCCCTTTCTTCAGCGAGTTAAGGGGCTGATATACTCCAGCGTAACGTCGACGCGCGCGCACGCTCGGCACTGTGACGCTACCCTAACAAACGTGCAGCACTCTATAGGCCAACGCGCGATGCGACTGACGCGCCCAGCGTCCGTCAACGCGCCCCGGCTGCAGCCGGCGCGAGATGCGACATGCTGCATTCCACGCCGGCGACGTTATCCAGGCTGAACTGCGTCTGTGTCTCTACGTGAAGAAGGGACGCGTAGTGCGTCGCGCAAGTGGGAGTATAGAGTGCTCTGTTTTCGCGTCAACGTAACGTGACGAACCTAGCGTCGCCAACTCCGGCCGCCGCGGGCTGACGCGAACGCACGTCGGAGTATAACAGAGCCTTTAGAGCAGCCTACCGCGCTGCAAGCCCCCATTGCGACGTCCGTGCAGGTCCACGATGTTCCACGCAGCCGACACGTGCACGAACAGCAGCAAAGACACACCAGGTCGGTCACAGAGGAAGCATAAATGCCGACAGCGACGTCACGGATACAGCATCACGAGAAACCTCGGCACGAAATGGCGTCGGCGGCGCGGAAGCGCGCTGTTGCCAGACTGGCGGCGAGATCAAAAGAGCGCCGAACTCTCCCAAAGGGAATATACGGCTCTGGTGCAACTCAAAACACGTAGCGCCACCTGCACCGAGCACACCACTCAAATCGGTTTATGCTCGTCACGTCAAGTGGCCAAGCTTATCGAAAAAAAAAACATGTTGGAGTAATATGGTACAAATGTTGCGGAAGGAAGTCCTAGAGCTCTGAACAAACTGCCAGGGGGACCTCATGCGTAGCCAGATAAGTATCCATACATGTAGTCATATAGGTAGGCATATATGGCTAAGTAAATAAGGAAAGTTCTATAAGGTTTTTAGTAGATTGCAACATATTTAACCAGTATCATAATATATGCATATGGTGCCTTCAGATGGGGATCTTCCGAGCGACATTTTACGCCACTCAATAGAGTCAGAAGTCAGGGAAATCGCTGTCTTGCTCTGAAAACAGTGCGAATTTACTTATGGTTGCGAAAGATTGATTGCTTCTTTAATACATGACTGTACGAAACCAACTCGATGTCGTTCAGCTATGTTTCTGATAGGTTGGTTCAGCTTACTCATGTTGTTCGCTTCTGGATCGTAATAAGCGTTAATAGCAGCCGGTCCCATCGCCCACCTGGAAAAGATGACGGAAAATTCAGAAATGGTAATTCAGTGCAACGCAGACGTGAGAAACATTGTTTGAGATATGTAGGTTCTTGCATCGTCATTGCTATTAAAGAAATATGCGCACCTTAAAATGGCGTAACGTCGCGAAGGCTGATAAAACAGCGGATCGCGTGGCATCAGCGCGCCTTCCCTCCGCATTCGCCAACGCTCGGCGCGCCGTTCCTCCTCTCTCACCCGCAACACCTGTGTCGTCGACGCGCCTTACACTTCAAATAAACCTGTGTTCGAGCACGCGCTACCATTGGTCGACTCCTTTCACCGGCACAGCCAATCGCGCTCCGGCTCTGTCCTCCTCTCCACACCACCTGCTCCGCTCCCGCCATAGCTTCGGATTTGCTCTCCTCCTGTCTACCCAGCCTCACCCTCTCCATGTTGCTACCCTTTCTCTGCCAGACTCAACCGCTCAACTACAACTTAAAGGGGTACTGACACGAATATTTTCAGTTGTAGTTTTCTTGCGTCAAATGAAAGGTCAAACCCTCAAGAGCCTAGAAAAGGCAGTGTTAAGCGCCAGTGCGTCCTGAAAAAGTTATTACAGTATGTTTTTAAAAGCTAGTTTCGGTTCCTACTGTACCCTGACGTCACAACACGGTATGAGCTGCTCTTCACGTGCTCGCAAAATATATAGTGGGGTTTTCACGGCCGCTCCGCACCGGTGGCTCCGTTGGTGACGCACAAGCGGCCATTTTGGAAGTTTTGATGACGCACAAGCGGCCATCTTAAAAATAGAACTAGCCAGACTGCTGCGTAAAGTCACCAGAATTTGTACTGGAGCCTGTCGTCAAGCTAGTGTCGATGTCAGTAGGTGCGCCATGGAAAAATTGATTATAATATCAAAATAAAATATCTTAACAGCATTTGCTGAGCTTCACACTTGCTGAGAGCCGTCTCCGCATACAGGAGATTTGTATGGCAGAGTAAACTTGCCTTCGAAAAAAGGTGTCAGTACCCCTTTAAGAAGTCAGGAGAGGCCCCGCCCAGACGACCGAAGCACCGCAGCCGATCGCCTCCGCGACTAAAGAAATAGTCCCGCTCATGCACGCGCCGATGTTCTCCGAAGGCGAAGCCACCGACCGTCCCGCTCATGACGTCAGTCCCGAGTGCGCGCCCATTGGTGCAGGCTTGTGTTCATCCGCCTTTGAGGAGGAAATGGCGCTAGGCTTCCCTCTCATCCGCTTAGCTTCGGGAGAATATTTCGGCCGCGCGTTAAAAAAGTCACGTGGTACACAGAGCTGCTCCGCGCGCGGCGGTCGCGGTTGCCTAGACGACGAAGACGCGGCCGCGGCGGCACTCCGACCGTCGTTGGGTTCTGCGGCAGTGCCATGTTTCCTTTGGTATTACAAAGTATTCAGTGGGCATTGCGATCAAGCAGTGACTGCATGAGCTGCACGTCACAGCGCACAAATGCAACATTCAAGAGTAAAATTTAGCACAGCTTCACTGACTTGGCGTCGCGAAGACTGATGAAACTGCGGAGCTGGTGCCTTTTCCTTGGCTTTGGGGTGCGTTTTTTACTAAGTACTATTTTAGCTGTCGATACAGCGATGATAATATGACGCCGCTAAACGGTCCGTGAGCTCCTGCTTTGGCCACTCGCAAGTCAGGATCGAATTCCCTTCGTTGCTGGGCGGCCGACGTCTCTCTTCCCGACGAGTTTTGTCGTGCAGTTGCGGCGACACGCCTCTCTCACTCGAAACTCGGGGTCGGCCCGTCATCGTTGGGCCCATATGCTCTAGCGAATTCCCATCATATTTCCCGCCGCGCCGCTTCTTCTCCCGAAGACAGAACCTTGTTCGTACTCGCCATACTCGTCGCCGAACGTCGTAATGCTCTGCGCCGACAGTGCACGCTTTTGTACTGCTTTGTTCACTCAGAATTTATACTTGCAGCAACAACGAAATGAAACAATGTTAGTGCTGTTAAATCAAGGTGTGCGGCCTAGAGGTAGGGGGCACTCTTGTAAGCTCAGTGCGAGCAGTCCGGCCGCATTAGAATTAACACCACAATTAAAGCACGATATGCAACACGTACGAACTGACGGTCGGATGTCAACAAGCATGCACGCTAGCAATAAACAAAGATAATGATGTGCGTCTATCCTGGCCTCTCCTAACTCCATCGCACAGTAGTCAGGGAACACCAAGCCCAGCTTTTTACTCTGCCGAAATAACATAACACTACCGCAGAAGGGCAGCGCATACTATCGATACGATGGCCGGAGCCACCGCGTCTCCGTCTCGCCGGTCTCGCTCGCCTAAACGGCCAGACCCCCGCCAGAGGGCCGCACCGGCCGCACTTTTTTAACGCGCGGCCGAAATACTCTCCCCTTAGCTTCATCAATGCTCTCCCTCTAGGCAGGGTTCGCTCTCGCAGCTGGGATAGAAAGTGCGGACGGCGGATCCCCAGTGATTTACCACGGCTTTAAACAGTTCCGCTTTTAAAGATCATTACAATGTCTGTTGCGTTTTCGTACAAGGACACCGCGACTGAGAGGTCTAAACGTGTGGGTGTCTGTCTCTACGGAAAATATAGACAAGTGCACTTGGTACTTTGGCGCCTCTGACGTGCTACGGGCGGTAAAGGAAGCCTCGGTATACTCACTTTTGTGCCCTGTCATATCGACGGCGTAGTTCCAACAGACCACGTCCCCTGTCGTGTTGGCTCATTTCGTAGTATATCTTCAAGAATGAATCTCGTGGATGGAGCTTCCCAAGCTGAAAGAGAGTGTTACGTCTCGTCAGTTAATCCGGCACAAAAAAAATAAATAAGGACTTCGGATATGTGCACTTACGTTTTTGTACAGCATCTCGACGTGTCTGATGTTTAGCATCCATCGAGGGTACCCAATCTTTGCTCTCATTTCTCGCAGCTGTCAGACGAATTCAGACACAAAAGAAAACGTTCAGTCATCAGTTTAATGCACGCGAATGCCATTGTCCAGCTTGTTATATAGCGAAAAGTCATGCGTAGTAGTGTGACCTTTTAGTAGCATCAACGCTCTCCCCCACTTCCCCCTCATTGTCATCATCAGCCTAACTGCGCCCACTGCGGGGCAAAGGGCTCGCACATATTTCGCCAATTGACTCGGTCCTGTGCTTTTTGCGGACATGGTGTCCCCGCAAACTTCTTAATCTCATCTGCTCACCTAACTTTCTGCCTCCCACTCGCGCGGTTGCCTTAACTTGTAATACAGTATGCTACTTTTGATGACCAGCGGTTATCGGCAAAGATGTCCTTAACTCCCGTTTGTTTCCTGACCCACTGTGCTTCCTTCTTGTCCCTTAAAGGGACACTAAAGAGAAACAATGAATCGGTTTAGATTGAAAGAGTACTTTACTAATATGAGAAAAATCGTTTTGCTCTTTAGTGTCCCTTTAAGGTTTCACCTATCATTTTCCTTTCCATGGCTCGCTGCGTCGTTAGTTTAAGTTTATCCCTTTCGGTAAGCCTCCAGGTCTCTGCGCCGTTGGCAAGTGCCGGTAAGATGCCTTCCCCCTCCGCATCCACCCCCATACTCTGCTAAATATAATCGTCGCATTGTCTTTGTAATTTAAAGGGCCAGCCAGCCACCGATTGCACTGCAGGCGCAGAAACGAATGTACGATCGTACCTTGTGCAGTGCCCTTCGCCTAGTGCGTTCATCCATCCAGGAGACGCTCTTCAACCTTCTCCGCAGCGTCATCCTCATACTCCGTACTATTGCTTGCACCTGGAACAGTCATCGCAAAAACCTGCCGAGGTGTTTCTTGATGTCTATACCTTGAGGCAGGCCCGTAGCCAGGAATTTTTTTCGGGGGGGGGGGCACTTGCTGAAAGCCTTGACTATTTGAGAAAAACGCCTATTTTCATTATTTTCGGTAAAACGCCATGTGTCAGAAAAATTTCGGGGAGGGGGGGAGCCGCCCCCCCCCCCCCCTGGCTACGGGCCTGCCTTGAGGTGCACCTGAGGAGTTTTTGTGTACAGAAGTGGGAAAACAACTAACTGTGAGAAACTTAGTGGAAATTTCCGCTAGGCAGGCGCGCACACTTGGACGGATGTGTGGACGAACTGCTGTGCCTTTGTACTCGTGCCCCTGTTTGTGTTACTGCATTTCAATGTAAACCAAACAAGACGGAGCTTTAAGGGAAGATCAAAGTTTGAAGTGCGGAAAAACCGTGGGACAAGGAATGGCGCTGGAGCCAACGGCATGACGTTTATTACGGGAAGTGAGATCATTAAAGGAATTAAGTCAAGGGGATGAAGTAAGTGCGAACTAAATTAAATTAGTTAGGTAAGTAAGTACTAATTTAAATAGTTGTTCAGATTTTTCAGGTGTATCGAAGTTTTACAGGCTTCTTCTCAGGTATAACTAGATGAGCCTGTTGTTCAGATCGCGCAGCGTAATGTGTCGTGGAGCTTCGCAAAGCTCTTGGGAATCGCTAAGATTCTTCACATCAAACGGACTCTATACTACAGTCGGTTCCAACCTAACCCCCGTATTCAGAAACGCTCCTTCACTTGAACTTGACTTGATACCGCCTTCAACGCGTTTCGAACGCGCTGCCTTTAGGCTGTGCCAAGGCAGCACAAACGCGTTTCGAACGCGCTGCCCAAGGCGGTGGCAAGTCAAGTCGAGGAGCGTTTCTGATTACGGGGGTAAGTGTAAATAGAAGCCCCACTCCCATCATTCCGGTCATTCATATGTGCAAGAAAGTCGTGCTAGGTGGTTTCCGTTCTAACCGAAAGTACATTTTCGCTGCTAATAAACGTACTACCCATATTAATAGTTAAAAGTTCGTCATCGTATACTTAAAATATTAGGTTTCCCCGAGCAGAGATGTCAAAATCTTTGCTGAAATTTGCCAGGAAGTTCAAGTTTTCGACCGAGAACCAGTGACACGAACATGTGTCTGTACGGGAAAATAACCTACTTGATTTTCGCTTAAGGCGCTTGACGTCACGAAAATGAGCAAATGAGATTGGATAGGACATTCATGCAAATTCTCTATGGTTGGGACAGCGACGGCTGTCGGCAGAGCTTACAGTTATTCGTAAGTTGTAACCGACTGTATACACATACTTCGATAAAGCGAATACTAGGCATCAGTGTCATTCTTTTCATCAGACTTACGTTGTTCTTGGCATGCGGGGCAGACCCATGCATAACGTAAAGCCGGCCCACGACTTCCAACATTAGCGTTCTCAGCAACCTGACGCAGTTCATCCAAAGCGGCGTCTCGCTCTTGTATCCGAACGCAGCGTTCCTGACAGCTTGTTCGGCGTCTCGAAAGCTTTTCGACGCGTAAGAGGCCCACTGTAGCATGGTGCGCCAGCCGATGTAGTTGTACAGCGTGTACCTGCGTTAAGGGGAACAAGGCAGGCTGCGAGAAATAGAACACAAGCTTTTCGCGTGG
The DNA here is from genome assembly GCF_013339695.2 of Rhipicephalus sanguineus. Taxonomy (NCBI): domain Eukaryota; kingdom Metazoa; phylum Arthropoda; class Arachnida; order Ixodida; family Ixodidae; genus Rhipicephalus; species Rhipicephalus sanguineus. The sequence goes on from NC_051184.2 coordinate 20,312,423, forward strand.
CCTCCGCGATTAGCTACAAAGCGCAGCGGAGATTGAATGAAAATAATATCGCAAAGCGTGGCCTCCGCGATTCGCCTGCCGGAGCTCCACTGTGCTCTGCATTTGCCCTCTTTCATGCTCCTCTGTGCCAATAGGCACCGTCCACTGACCAGAGGGAGCTACGTAGTTCTCAGGACGTCCCAAAGTGGCTCCGTGCAGTGGAGTTTTCCAGTGTAACTGCAGAGGCAGAACGCAGAGCATGGCGGATAAAAAAAAGCAATATTGAGACGGGTCCAGACAAAATGGAACACGATGCGCGTGTCTGCCCGCTGCATGAGTGGGCGGACTGTGACCGGGCTAGAGGAGGTGACGAGTTCGCGCGTCTGTGTTGTGCGTACCCCTAGCGACCAATGTCAGCGAACTTGGGACGGGCCGCACGTCATGACCTTGAGCACCCCTTTCTTCCTTTCTTTCCTTTCTCCTTTCTTCCTTGAGCACTCCTTCCTTTCTGTGCCCACGCTTCCGATAACGTAATTTTCCGAAAGAAGAGCGAGCGATTTCTAGCTCTTTGAAATGACAGCGTAAGTTCCCTGCCTCATGCAGTGTTCGAGTAAATGGCTCACATGTTTAGCCCATTTAAAAGCTGCACTCTATATAGATAGATAGATAGATAGATAGATAGATAGATAGATAGATAGATAGATAGATAGATAGATAGATAGATAGATAGATAGATAGATAGATAGATAGATAGATAGATAGATAGATAGATAGATAGATAGATAGATAGATAGATAGATAGATAGATAGATAGATAGATAGATAGATAGAATCTATGGAATGGGGATAGGATAGAACTGAATGAATGGAATAGGATAGATTGGATGATTGTACTAACGGGTGAGTTGCACGCAGCAATTTGGTTGTCGACGAGTAGTAAGGGATGGCGAAAATGCTGACGACCTCGTTTTCCGTCAACGTGATGTTGACCATGCGGAATTCGTTGTTCAGTAGGTCCAATAACGGAAGCTGAAGAGAAAGGAAAAAAAAAATCATTTTAACAGCAAGATGATGCCACAAAAAAAAAACAAAAAAAAACACGTCAACATGCACGGCCCGATTCACGCGTTACTAACAGAAAAACGGAAACAGCCGAAGAAGATGGTATTGTAAGATGCGTTTAAATATCGGCTTCTGAAATGACTACGTCACTGACATCGATTGTCCTGTATCAGGCACTGATCTTGACGTTGTTCACAGAGTGCCAGCCAAGTCTGGACAACAGAATATTGTGGCCCGTTTCTGTTCACGAGAGCAAAAGAACGAGTTTGTTAGGAAAGCACGCAAAGCTCGCTTGAATACACGTGCTCTTGGGTTTTCTGGAGAGGGTACCCATGCTGTCTTTGTTAATGATCACCTCTCGCCGGATAACAAGAAGCTTTTTGCTAAAGCACTTGTTCTCAAAAAAGAGAAACAGTGGGCGTTTCTTTGGACTGATAACTGTCAGATAAAAGCAAGGAAATCTACTGATTCCAGGGTGTTTCGCATAAAATCAGAGCTCGACCTGTCCATTATCTCCTAGATATATTTTACTTTGGCAGTTGTAGCGTCTATACAATCGCAGGATGGCGTATATTTCACCGTCTGAACTCTCATCACGGCTGTCTAAACCATGTAGGGCGTTTGTTCACTTTAACGCTCGAAGTATAAGAAAAAATTATGATAATATTACCACATTGTTGTCAGCCATTGGTCACCAGTTCTCCATCATCTGCATCAGTGAAACGTGGCTATGTGAATCTGACAGGAACCTATTTAAGTTTCCTTCCTATTCCTCCGAATACTGTCATCGAAGCGACGATGCACATGGTGGAGCAGCTGTTTTTATATCATCATGCCTTCACTATCATAGGCGACTGGACTTGGCACTAAATATTCCTGATTGCGAATCCGTGTGGATCGAACTTCATGAACCACATTTTTCGCAAGATAGTAAGAATTTAGTTGTTGCCTGCATCTATCGCTCACCGTCGTCATCTGTCTTGGAGTTTTGCCTAGCTTTAGGAGAGGTGTTGAATACTCTGTCATTAGAAGGGAAGCGGGTGATTATTTTAGGAGACATGAATATCAATCTTCTTGATGACACCAACGCAAAGGTTTCCGAATACATTTCCTGCTTCAGTGGATATGGCTATGAGTGCCTCATAACTGCACCCACTCGTGTTCCATTTCAAGGCAATGGCACTATTATAGATCACATTTTGTCTAACCTCATTAGTCCTCCTGAAGCAGCTGTCATCGAGGTGCCTGTCACAGATCATTATCCTATTTATGCAAGCATAGGCATTTCCAGTAATAATAAAACAAGTCGAAGCTTCAAGAATAACCTAAATACTGCATCATTCATTAACATCATCGAGCAGTGTGATTGGTCGTCAGTTAAGAAGTGCAAAAATGCTGAAATAGCCTATCAACAATTTTCCTCTATCATTTCAAATGCAGTCATGGCCGCTTCAACATTAGTTGTAAGCAGAAAAAAGTACCTCGTCCCAATTAATCCGTGGTTGACACCTAACCTGTTAAAATGTCTGCGGAAAAAGGATAACTTATACAAAAAGACGAAAAAGTCCCCTTTCAATGTTAACCTTCAAAAGCGCTATAAAGAATACTCAAACACATTAGGTAAGTTACTTAAAGCCGCTAAATTAAAGTACTTCGAAGATAAAATAAAGCGAGCCGGAAATGACGTTAAGCAGCAGTGGAAAACTGTAAACTATTTTCTTGGCAGGACCACGGTACATTCAGATATAACCTTGATTCACTCAGAAAATCGTGTGATCGAAAACCCATCTGATATCGCGAACTCTTTTAATGACTCGTTCGGCATTGATATTCAGCAGTCGACAGCATCCCTCGAATACACTTGTTCACGATTACCACATTCATTCTTTCTTTATCCGACGTTACCCGAAGAAGTGTTCACCGTTATCAATAGTATTAGGAATACAAGCGCTGGTCTCGATAAGTTCTTTGCTGCCGACATGAAACTGATAGCTCATTTAATCTGCGATGCATTATGTTACATTATAAATCTTGTATTTGAAACTGGATTTTTCCCGACAGCCCTGAAAAAAGCAAAAATTATTCCCGTCTTTAAAAAAGGCGACAAGCGCTTAATCTCGAATTACCGGCCTATAGCAATTATCTCATTCTTCAGTAAAGTCATAGAAAAGCTTTTTGTGGGACGGTTAAGGTGTTATTTAGACAAGTTTCATATTCTTTCTAATAAGCAGTTTGGTTTCAGGCCCGGTTACTCAACTGAACTTGCCATGATATCCCTAACTGACGAAATTAAATCTGCTATTGATAGCGGTTGTGTTGTTGGAGGTGTTTTTCTTGACCTTTCAAAAGCATTTGATTCTATTTCTCACGTCATTTTATTTCAGAAACTAGAGTCAATTGGTGTATCTGGCGTCCCACTAGAACTAATTCGTAGCTATCTGCGTGATCGAGAACAGTTGGTATATGTGTCCGGTACCTTTTCCAACCCTAAATTCATCAACATCGGTGTTCCGCAAGGTTCAATTTTGGGCCCGCTTTTATTTTTAATCTTCATCAACGATCTTCCTCATTGTCTAGCACATTCGTCCTGCATACTCTATGCGGACGATACCACTATAATAACTGCAGATAAAGAGGTTGACTCGATGTTGTTTAAACTAAACACCGACCTGAAAAATATCGTTAAATGGTTCAATAAGAATAAATTAAATATAAACGCTAAAAAGTCAAACTTTGTTGTATTGTTGTCACCTAATCGAATTATACCTAGGAACCCCACTGTCTACGTAAGCGATACTCAAATTCACTCTACCTCTAGTACAATGTTTCTCGGGGTCGAACTTGATGAACATTTAAAATTTAATTCACATGTATTACAGCTTACGCGGAAAGCCGCATATGCCATTCGAATCTTGCTAAAAGTTCGCCCTTTCTTTCGTTTTGAAATATTGTTGTCACTTTACTACGCTTTCTTTCGCAGCAACATAATCTATTGCATTTCATCATGGGGAAACACGTATGCCACTCATTTATCAGCCATCCAACATCTTCAAAACCAAGCATTGAGGATAATAACGTTCAGTAGCTTCATGTCCAATGCATCATCCTTACTCTGTTCACATGGAATTTTATCAGTTCAGAAGCTGGCCAAATATTTTCTCGGCATTCTTATCTACAAATATGTGAATGGAAAACTTCCCATTCCTTTACTAAACTCAAGCCAGTTTCCTCAGGCGTCATCTACTCGTTTTGCAAAGGCTAATAACTTCCTTTTACCCAAACCCAGGACTAATTATGGCAAGTTTACCATAAAATTTTCGTCTGTATCCTTGTGGAATTCTTTACCTTTGGAGATCAAAAATAGATCCCTCGAAATGTTTAAAAAAGGCTTGCGTTCGCACTTATTAAATTCATAGTGCTTAATATTATAAAGAGTATGTTATAGCATTTTTGTGTTATTTTGTGCTTATCTTCATATTTTGTATAACTTATAGTCCCTATCTCGTGCTTATCTGTATATTTTGTATATCTCAATTTTTCTTTCCTTACCGTCATAATGCTTGATATTATACTGAGCGAATGTTGTTGCACTTTTGTGTTAGTTTTTTCGTGCTTATCTACACATTTTGTATAACTTATATTCGCTATTTCGTACTTATCTGTATATTTTGTTTATCTTAATTTTTCTATCCTTACCACTGTTTACTATTGCGTTGTATCTTTGATTAATGATTTTATAGGAGGTCTCACTCACAGTCTTGCGACTTTGAGACCTCCTTCTGTATTTGTATAGGCACCGGGCGGCCGTCGTAAGGCGCCAGCTACGCCTCTCCCGAAAAGCGCCCCCAGCGGCGGCAGGGACAGCACTGGCATGTGAAGCAGACGACGCGGAGCAGGCTCTGCTACTTTCGGCACGTATTCGAACAGAAGCGCGGCGTTTCTTTTCGGGCAATTCGAAGCTGTATGCTGTTGCGTTTGTTGCCGAGAGGCAAAGAGAAGCGGCAGCAACAGTGTTCTTTTGAACAATGCACGAAGCGTTCGATTCTCGGACATGTGTTCAGACAACGGGGCCCGTCGTCGGGCTTCAGGCAGACTCCCGCGCAGTCATTTGCGGTCGTGGACGCGTTTATGGCCGCCAAGTCATCTAGAAAGAATGACACGGTGTCCCTCTCATGTCCACACCGATGAGCGCTGTCGGAACATCAAACGAGTCAGCTTCTTTGCGTGGTGCTGTGCTTGTAGGCGTTTGTTTTCGTTCGGAGACGGACCAGAGGGGGCACGATGCCTCCCCCCTTTCGGGACTGCAAATGAGGCAGGCCCGATTGGCGACACGATGTAAAATTAGCATCTTTCCATTTTAACTGCCGATCTCGCTGTTCCTCATCATTGTCTGGAGGGCTCCTGGCGTGAATGCGAGTCCTGACAGCGCAAGTGCACCCATGGCGCTGCCAGTTTTTTTGCGCTGCAGTTTCAAAGACTTGATCAGCTGGCGTACGCGTTTTCGTGCGTCTGCTCTAGAGAAGGGTCTCCGCTTGCACGAAGCAGGTCACGTGCACGACATCACGGAATGTAAAGGCGACAACGATTGCAAATAGCGTTGCAAGTGCGCCCCGCAGACGAAGCTTAACGGGATATGCTACGATGTGGAGCTATATGTAAGTAGCACCATTTCTATTTTTTAAATGCGAAGCATTTCTTAGCGAACCTCAGGCACTTTGAGCGTTTCTATCTAGGTATCTGTTTATCTAGCCGCCTACGTCTGGGTGCTCTCGTGATCGCCTCCTTAACTTGGTGTAGACCAAAATTGACATGGGAGGGTAAGTGGATTTGACGAATATGACTGTCTGCTCATGACATGAATAAAGTGAAAATCCTGTCGCGTACGTCGTCAAACCCTTTTCTCCAGACACGTGTCGCACATACCCGTTTACCACGGGCATCGGTGTACGGGTATGCGCCACAGGTGATTGACAGTTTATATCTACCCAGGTACGACGAGAACAGACATTGGTAATTTTTTTTTAATTTCGAGAGTTTGCCCAACGGCATACATAGTTAAATATACAGATAGAGGCCGGCTTCCGCTATATACATCAACAGTGCTCTATGGTGGGGCCCATAGAGCCACAAATCATAATCCGGTGGTCTTGTCGGATGAAGGCCCACTGTTCTCAGGTAGCGCCGCCGTATCTGATTAAAATGCGAGAGCGTTAAGAAAAACCGACAACGTCAGCGTTGACCCGACGAATGCAGAGAATAAAAATTAGGATCCCAGCAGGAATCGAACCCAATGGTTCTGCGTGGCAGTCAGGTATTCAAAGAGCCACGCCAGGTCTAGAACCTGCTTTGGAAAAACACCCTATGCAGGCGTAATGTCGGTGCAACGTCAGTTGTGGTTGTGGTGCTGGCTATCTAATTTTATAACAAAGCAATAAACACTACATATGTACTCCTATAATACAGTCGTCATGTCAGGTTAACGTCTGTGGTTCCAGTGTTTGCTCTGCTTTTATAGCAGTGTAATAAACGGTACATTTGTATTTCTATATGATACAGCAAGCTAAATTCAAGCGTTTCTCGACCCCGGAGGAATACGCAAACGAAAGTTACGTATGATGTTCACATAATCGCACCGTAAAGTGCACTTCACTGCGAAAATACTGATGTATGTGCTGTAACGTGGGTGCTGACGTTATGTCAGACCATAAGTTACCCTTTGAACGCCAGTGTAGTCGACGTGCCTGGTAAGACCACGATGTGTACACAACTACTGCACTTACAAAAACACGTCGATCCACCTCGTAACGCTTGGCTCAACACACAAAAAAAAAAATGCAGCATAGAACTACTCGCTGACTGCTTCGCATGAAACCGATTCCCACAAGGCGTGGAATCTGCCGAATATTTAATACCTTGTTATTCTGTCTACACGTTAACATTGTCTCCCAACATTTGAAAAGGATACCCTACGTCTCCTATTCGAGTTTCGGCTTTCTTTACGCGATGCTTGGTCGATCGCGTGCACATGCTGTTCCTTCGGTGTACATCGTGCAAACTCCTGTTCCCGTTTTGCTTTCCTTTTCTTTTCGATGCGTCGCCGATTCTAATATTTCAACAGCTATCCTCAGTCTATGTATTTCATGTAGCTTGACGCAACGAGGGCCGTCGTTAGCAGCCGATGCGCGAACAAGGCCGTCGGGGACGGCGATTGCAGACGGGAACCGATGGAACTGGATCTACTCCCCAGCTTTATCCATGTTTGCATAGCTGTTTGTGCAGCCTACAGCGCAGCCTGTCTGCTCGGGCTTGGTTCCCGGGGCATTTGGGCAGCGCAGGACACAAGCGACGAGAGCACAATGAAGCCCAGCCAACATCCAGCACCGCGTCCCCGCAGCAAGCGCCTGCTCCTTTCTGGCACTCACATTCCATTAGTTCCGCGCCTCCACCGAAAGAGGCGCCACCAGTCCAAACTCGCCCCACGCCCGGTGCCGATATAACACATGCAATTTATCACTTGTATCTCAATTTCAAAATAAAGTTCAATAAAAGGGACACTAAAGTGATATAATGAATCAGCATAGATTCATAAATTGTACTGTGAGAACTCTAATGTCGTTAATTTCACCATCATTTGCTTATTAATACAGGAGAAAATCAAGGTCGAAGATTCATTTTTAAATTTCGCGTCGCGATTTCTGTACGTGACGTCGTGGATTTCAAAGTGTGTTTTTCGTACTTTGGTGACATTGGCTCAACTAAATTTCCTGGAACTTGGCATGTTAAGTCTATGACACCCGCTGCTGACAATGTACTTAAATTTTTACCGACTAGGAACGATGTATGACCTAGTAGACGCCGTAAAAATCTTTGACGTCACGACATTTGGTGCGGTAATTTGAAGGTGGCGTCGCTACCCGCATTTTCTTTTAGCACGTTATCTCGTTTACCAAGCGTTTTCTTGCGGTTAGAGTGATGTTTTCGGTATTGGGAAACTGCAATTTACTAATACGCGAAAAATCGTTTTTCTCTTTAGCATCGTAGCGTGCACTCAGACAAAAGAAAAATAAGAACAGAGGTGCTAAGAAATGGCAAAAGATGGCAAAAATCAGAGAAAACTAGAGACGTGACCGACGTCTGACGTTTACGTAGATATCGAGCTCATTCAGTGCAATGCGTGAATATGAAGAGAAATTTCTTACTCCTGGAAACGCCGACTGTAGTTGTTTTATGGTGGTTCTGTTGCCTGTCTTCCATTCGTCTCGTCTGTCTGCTTCGGGAGCACTTCGCTGTCAGAAAAAAACAAAAAACAATGCAATATTGTGCTTTGTTTGTCCTTGGAACGCACAACATAACCGATGTACTCCTCAATACTTTTGTACGTTATAGTATGTATTACCTCCAATGAATTTATGAAAATTTATGACGGAAGTTATATGCTGATAATATTTCCGGAAATCAAGAGTGGAACCTGTATAGAAGTGGTCTAATCACACTCTTTCCTTGAGATTCAGCGCAAAAGCAGGCGACCATTGTCTTATAATATTGTCGTCTAGTAAAGAAGGATCAGAAGCCACCTCGAACGGTGTTGCGAAATTGTGTGAATGCTTGAAATTTCTATAGTTAGGCTCTTCAAGATTATATCACCATAATTTATGCATGCTGTTTAGGAATCCATGATTATCATTTGGGTCGAATTTCTAAACAAGCGCTGGATATCTTAAAAAAAGCAAGAAATACGTCAAGATTTGGGCATCGTCTGGGCACCTGGACACGAATCATTGGCGGGTAACATAACGGCGGACACGGCTGCCCGAGAACATTCTGCGGGCTATCCCATCAGGTTCACGAGCGCTGCGTGACCCACGTGTAAGCGTACCGAGAAAATATACGTACATTCTTAGCCACCACAAGCTAGGTAGAAGGACTCACCCATCCCTGCACCCCATGCTGTTCCGGAAACTTCAGACCGGCACATTTCTTCACGGTAGGCTTTTGCGCGCTATCGGTCCCGCAAACTACTGAAAGGACTGCAAATTCTGCTCGGGAACGGATACACTTTACGACATGGTATGGTAGTGTGGACACAACCGAGCAATACCACCGATCACTGGACCAAACGTTGAGCGGTGGGAGGCCCAGCTGACGAGCCCAAGCCTCGAAGACCAGCGACGTCTGCAGTGAACAGGCCCAAGCTGTCAGCTCATGCCCACGGCATCCTGGACAAGGGACGCCGGCAACTTTGATCGACTCTGCCGTCAGCTCACTCCATTGTATAAAGCTTTTTCCTTCTGCTCATGCCAGCCCACCACGCGACGTTACCTTTTAAACTTCCCGTTGAGACAAAGGGAAAGAATATAGATCTAAGCAGGTAAATATAAGAGGGTGATTACTTTTCCGCGTGCGCTGTGAGAATTGTGCCAGGCATGAACTGAGCATGCGCACACATTGTCGACGCGTACGGCAGGTGTGTGCACTTTATGGTGCGCGTGCGCATAGGCGTGCGCATAACGGCATAGACCCCCCCCCCCCGCCTAGCCCCCCTCCCCCGCACTTCTAGTACCTCGTCTTCGCACTGTTTGACAGCGTTAAGAGCTCGTGTCACAGAATTGCCGGTGTCCGTGTCGGTGAGGCTAGCAATTGAGAGGCGATGCCCACGGGACTCGATTACGCTATCGCGTTCTGCTCTTGAAGGCGAAGCTCAAGCGCACTCCACGTGAGAAAAAATGGCGCCACATACAGGAAAATTACCAGCGTGATATATTTTGTACAACGCGAAATCAATAATTTTTGATAACGTGAACTCAATGAGTTAGGTGTTATTTCACGAATGATGGGACTTGCCCTATATGCCATCAATTCAGATTTAGGTTGTTGCGGCGGCCGCACTTTGATGGAGGCGAAATCCTAAAGGCCCGTGTGCTTACATTTAGGCGCACGTTACAAAACCTCAGGTGGTCGAAATTTCACGTTGTATTTTTTTTTTTTTGAGAACAGCAGACAAGTAGCTGGGACAGCGCGTAAGGATTGAAGGCACGGCGTCTCGTAACAACACTGGCCGTTTAGGTTTGTCAAGGAGAAGGCCTGTCGTGAAACTTCGCCCCCTCCCCCTCTCCCCCTCTCCCCCTAACGGGAAACCATGCGCACGACGCATTTGCGCCTGCGCGACACTGAGGGGAGAACAATGTGCAAATGTGGCTAGAGCGGCACGGTCCGCTGTGGTTCCGCTCAAGCACGTGAGCGTATCGTTGACATGCGAGTTTGTGGTGTCTATAAAATTGTTCGTTTGTTTCACTCTGCATTATCTCGCGGTTATAAATAGAGGACGAATATCTGTATAAGGCCGTATCAGCTGTGTGAAGGAGTTGCCTTCCACATATTACCAAGGTACATAGAGAAAATAAAACAGTCATTTAACACTAGTTACGTGTCATTCGACGGCGATAACACAGCATTATTGCATAGAAAACAGTTGTTTTATCTGTAAGGATACCGGAGCAAGAAAATTAGCCAGCTATTCACACCATAGAGTTTACTATAGATACACTAGAAGGAACTCTGGCGCTAGTGTCTATGGGAGCTGCAACGCATGGCGCTTCAGCCAGCATGGGAATGATGGGTAGTGCACGTATTTGTCTAAACCTCGTTCTTTCGGCTCCGTTTGGCTCCGCGTCGCCTGCATCCCCTTTGTCGCAAAACATAGTTCAGCAAAAGTCAGCAGTTCCACATCACTACTTTAACCCTTTCATTCAAATCTGGTCACGAAGTTGACAACGATTCATTCTTTTATCCGAAAGAAAACCAAAAACACAACAACAAACAAAGCCACAAGTGCGTTCGAAGCCCGCAAGTACGAAGACTAGGCAAATCCGTGTACTACCCATCATTCCCATGGTGGCTGAACGATCGCAGCGCTAGAGTCCCCTCTAGTTAATTTTATGAAACTCTATGATCCACACAACCTATAACGGCTTCCGAACCTCTTCACGCTCAGTACAGATCCTTCAGCTCACCTTGGCGAGTTCCCTCTCGAATGCAAAAATTCGCTCTGTGATAACCTCTATCGTCCTCTTCTGGAGACGTGGCTTCATAATGACCAATGCAGTGGCAATCAGTGTTTTGTAGGCACTGACTGTTGCTCTGTTCCTTTTATTCGCTGGATCCGTAAGCTGATTTCGTCCGAGTAAAGGAAAAGTGATCTGGTCCAGCTGCAACAAGAGAGTGTTTTTAGAAACGGGTAATCAGGCCTTGGGCTCCTTCAGTTTGCGTAAGCGCGCCATAGTTGTCTTACAAATAAGGTTTGTGCTCAGAAAACTCAAATGCAAGGGGATAGCTCGGACCTTCGCAAGATCAACGCGAAGGAGCGGGGATAGCGCATAGCTTGGATAAGGAAATCATCTGCAAGTCGCCGGCGCGGTGTTGCAGTGTAAGTTACGGTGCTCGGCTGCTGACCCAGAAGTCGCGGGTTCGATCCCGACCACTGTGGTCGCATTTCGATGGAGCCAAAATGTTGGAGGCCCGTGTACTTAGATTTGGATGCACGTTAAATAACCCCAGGTGGTCGCGATTTCCGGAGAACTCCACTACCGCGTGCCTCATAATCGTTTGGCCACATAAAACACCAGGGGTGCAATCGCAGAACGATGCTATTCCCGATTCCAATGCCATATTCTATGCTATTCTTATCATCCACCACTCACGGCTGGCTCATCGCGTTGATAACGCGGACGGACCGTCGTTCTGACCAATGGCCAAGCACGAAAAGCATTGGAATAAAAAAAAGAATCGTTCCGCGATAGGACCCCAGATATTATTAATAAATCTACGCAGTTTTTCTCGGGAGCGTCGCATATCGCCTTCCTCTTCTCAGCAACCATTTTCTCGCTCTTTCGTCGTGGCCACGGTGTAAGAATATTTAGGTGTTGACACTGCGCGCGCCTAAGCGGCCAGAAAATGTTCGGTCGTCGGTCCGTTGAGCGGTGCGCCATCTAAGGCCCTCTCGCTGCTGCTAAATTTCAACGCGATGCTACATTTAGCGCGCTGTTGAAACGCATCGTGCAAGTAACGATTCACACCCATGCTGTCGACGAAGCGCGCGATTACTCGCGGCGCACGATCGCGTGCGCGATGATCGAGCAGATAAGTCTGGTGGCCAGTTGCCATGGCAACGAGATTTCTTTCCATCGAGTTGCGGCGCCGTTTTTCGGCCGGGGAGCGCTGCGAACAGTGTGTTAAGGACCCAAAACCACCTCCGGTAACTTTGTGACATTTCAAGTGAGCGCGAAAATCGAGTTCAGTATGCCGTCACGATCAACAACGCAAACTCGGCAGCTCTACGAGCCGCAGGCGCGCCACGAATTATGAGAAATAAGCCCTTCTCCCATCCGGTCATTTCGGTAATCTGCAGTGTTGGCCGTGACGGCAACATTCGAGTCTGGTCATATCATCCGCATAAAGTGTTTGCATGCCCTCCGGTACGCTCGCTCGCCGCTCTTCCTCCTCGCACGGGAGGAGGAGCACTCGATCATGAGGTGAGACGAGCCGACGAACGGAGCATAGCGAAGGAAAGAGCGAAACGAGCGAGGGCCTCTTTTTGATCATCAAACGCGTTTAACTTCGCTATTACGGCCACTGTTTCGAAAAATGCTCGCGGCTGCGTGCACAACTGCGCCAACACAACTGCATTTCTACCTCTGGGTGGTTAAGGCGCCCTTTAAGGACAGCGCGAGGGACGATGCTGCAGGAACTGCGTGCGGTGCTCAGTGTGTGGCGGATCTAACGCGTACTCTCTTACGCAGTGTCTTTAACAAAGCAAGTCTAAAACATAATGACCAGAACCACAAGGGGATTCTCACTGCCTAGTTCGCAGCAGTGCACTAATACGCAGACCGGGAGGACAAAGCACAAGAAAAGACACAACAGAGTGAGTATTCCATGCTTTAAATAGCTAGATTCCTTGTGTTTTACTTGCGAGAACAACGGTATCATCACAAAGCACGCCGTAAGAAGGGGGAGGGGGAATCAGTGCAATCGACTGACAAGAAAGAGAAGATGCCTTTCGCCTTCGAATCGTCTTAGGCGATTGCATGGGGGATCGTGGGATCTTCTTTTCACCTCACTTCGGCAGTGTAACAAAAGCGGAACTTACCCTGAGGATATGCGATGAGAGTTTTTCTGGATCCCTTACGACGTAAATTTGGAACAGGCCCGTCATTCCAGTTCTCAGCAGCATGCACCTGTAGTCTGGACACGTGACCTCCTCCTCGTTCGGCGAATTCCTTGGACGCACTTTTGAACTGCTCCGCTCTGTCACGTGTGACGTAAAAATGGGTCGTGTACTCTCTCTTAGTCATCTAGATTGTGAAGAATGAATCGACGTATAGTCGCCGCCATAATAGTACGGACCACGTATGCGCGTGGCGGAATCGCTGTCTAGGGGCGAGCCCTCTGCTGTCGAGAGCATTGCTCTTGCGATTGCGCGGCCCGAACAGTGCTCTCGACAGCAGGCGGCTCATTACGAGATGGCGCAGACGGTAACACTGCCACGCGCTCGCGTGGTCCGTATTCTTTTGTGGGCGACTGTACTTGTTCACACCGTACCTGGGTATGTCGATTTCATTGTTGACAGTGTCGATTCCAACGTTGGTCGTGTCGACTCCGTAGCCCATTCTGTGAATACGGTCTGAAGTTCTGTCAAATGGGTTACTATCGTCGCAGTTGAAGATGTTGGCGTTCTGTTTCTGGGCGATTTCGTCGGCGTCGTCCCTCCTGCGACCAAGGGCCATCCGTTCAATCCTTTTGCCGCCATGAGCTTCCTGAGAAACCGGAGGCCCCTTCTTCCAGGATTACCTGTTACGCGTGTAAGGGACGGTTGTCACTGTTGCGTCTTTCACAACATTGTTGCACGAGAAAAGCAGGTACACGGGTGCATAGCTGGTATAATTACAATATGAATGGATCTCAGGCGACGGTATGTCACACAGGCACTCTTAGTAGCGAAAGGCCAACGAGTAGCGAAAGGCCAACGAGTCGATGGCCATCGAAACGCCACAACTCTATCGACTCCGTGGAGTTGTGAACTGCCGTTCACAATTCCTCAGAGTCAGTCAGTAGGCAGTTCAAAACTGCACGACAGTTTTGAACTGCCGATGGGTGGTTCAGGAACTTCTCGCAAAAATTGTGCGGCGTTGCGAATCTTTATTTTCGATTTCATGTCACTGGAAGTTAAATAATATAAATCCACTTAACAGCAAAAACATGTAAATTAGTTTTGTTTACACTTCTTAGTAAATTGTTTATACGTAGTTATGAATACACATTTAGCTTCGAAGTTGTTGAGCAGCGAAATTGTGGCGAGCGAGACACGGCGAGAAGGCACGATGAAGAAAAGCACGTCGCTGCTGGCGAGAGTACGTGCAGTTCGCGTATTTCAAGTGACAAAAATACTTTATTACGCTCGAATATGCTGCTTTTAAAGCATACTGGTTAGGTTTTCTTTTTCTAATCGTGACTACGGGCAAACTGTGGACGAGAGGGCACGTCCGCGCTATTTCCGCTTCCGTTGCTCATTGGCTATCAAAGTTTCGACGGAATTGTGGGGTGCTCTGTTGACTCGATAGACTAATTACTCGACGGCCTTGGAAACGTGCCGTGTAGCAGCTCGTGCATTGACACCTGAGTCAACAGACTATCGGTTGAAACACTCTACTACAAGCGCCCGTGTGACACAGGTATAACAGTCGTCGTCTTCATCTATTAGATTGCAGCGCTTAAAGAACAGCGCCCGTCCTCGTTTTCGTTCTAAGTGTTTGTGTTCTTTAAGCGCTGCATTCTAATGGATCCGTACCAACGAGCTCGCCTCAACACCCTCTTAAGTCTTCATCTAGTGCGAGCCAGGTCAACGTTCTTATCGCCGAGAAGACTGACTTCACCGAAGTAGCGAATCCTAGATACTGAGAAGCATTGTGCAACGTGCGCCATTATGTGGTCCAAAATGGAAGAAGTCAAGAGACTTGTGAGGGACAGCCGAGCCGCACGCGCCCAGGAACTCGAACGTTTGGTCAAGTTTTTTTTTTTTTTCGGCTACCACATGGTGCGTTGGCACAAGGTCCTCTTAACACACTATTTCAACTTGTACAAACCACGAGTTGAGATAATCACGTCTTGTTGCTACGAATGTGCACGCTTAAGGCGATGTTAGCTCTGATCTTAGCGCACGAGTAAATGTTTCATCTATGCGACTCGAATGTAAGGCGGTAGAAACGAAAGTAGGTGCGTCACTTACACAAAAATTGACGTGTTTCATCTGTCAGAGCACTACACAATGAGTGGTTCCAGCGCTCGTCGTGTCCTCGTTTGTTATTGATCTGACGACGTCCTCTCACCCGTCGAAATAAAAACAAAACAAAAATGTTGGAGGATGCTTGAGCTTAGCTCCAAGAGTAGAGCGCGATAGCATATTCGGGCCCCGTTCGCATCGCCTTCTCAATCGTTGGCGTCACTTCGGTTCTCGTTTGGACACCTGAACCATGCCGAGAGGATAGAAACATCTGCACGAGTAACAGTGGCCGTTTAAAACTGTCCCAGAATACCTACGACAACTGCGAAGTGCCCACTACGCCATAATTCTTCCTTTTTGCAAATCAGCGAAGTATCCACTACACGTCCGTAAGTTAACACGCGAACCTACGCAGCTGCCCACTTTGTTGATGCTTTCGCTGCTGCTGATGATTAAAAAGTGTCTGCATGCTTTGAGTAGGTGTGCCTTAAACCTCTCACATGTCTTGACGCCTGGCGCGATTCTACGCTTCTGCCACGCCACATTACATGCGTTAAAGGGACTCTAAAGGCAAATATTATGTCGACGTTGATTGTTGAAATAGCGGTCCAGAAACCTCGTAGTGCTACTTTTATGCCAAGGAAATGCTTATTTTCAAATAAAATCTCGTTTTAGTGGTCCGCATCGTGTTAGCGCACTTCAAATCACCCGCCTAAAAGACTTTCATACGTCACTGCTGCCGTGCTCAAGGTTGCCCGCCTTTACTGCGCGGTCGCCGACACTACTAGCAGCAGAGCGAAAGTAGCGGGACCCACAGCAGCAACAACGGCCATCGAAGCCATCGAAGCTTGCCGCAATCGCCGTATTGGATGTGGACGGAGAACTTGACAACGAGACATTGGCTCGCGACGCTGGGCTCCATTTCAGCGACTAAGCCATTTCGAGCGTAAGGGTTCATTCCGCGGCACCCAGTGAAAAGACACATCGGTTTCCTTGCTGCAGCACTGGCGGCGTGCGCCATTCGGGAATCCGGCAACATCACATGCATGCGGCATTTTGTCGAACTTTCTGTCAGAGCGACTTTCACGAGCGTGCAATACACACGCGGCAGTACACGATACCGAAACTACTACTGAGATGCGACCGCGTGAGCGAAGCAGGGCGCCGGGCGAAGCGCATTTTGGCGAAAACGGAACTTTTGAACCACGCGCGCCGTTCCCCATGGCAACGCCACAGAGGTTCCTTTTTCCATAAATCAAACGGAAGTTGACAAACAGCATTTTATTACGTCTTTTGATGCCCGGAAGGTTCTTTTTTTATTGCTGCTAGTTAGATTACTAGGGATTTATTGTAGGCAGACTCTCATACGTCATCGGGATGACTTCGAAAATGTCCCACTCGTGGCGCTCATCATGCGATACATTTAGCTTAATTTCTCGGTAAGTAGGGCACTGCTGTTGATAATATTGCCGTTTTAAACGTTGTCATACACTGAGCTTTCACTCTGACATAAATTGTTACTTGCCTTCAGTGTCCCTTTAAGGAGGCCCCTCGCATTGCATGACATTCGTGTAGGGCTTTCTTCATAGGCAGTTCAAAGCAATGCATTAAAGAAAAAGAACTATGGCGTGACTCTGTGGTAGAGCACCTGCTTCCCACAGAGAAGGTTTGGGTTCGATTCCCTTCTCGCACAAATGTTTTATTGTTTATTTATTTGCATCTATCTCAAATTTTCGCTAACGGAAAACACTGATTTTTTACTCACAACCAGCGACACCGACCCCGGAATTCCTCTGAATTTCCACTATCGCGTTAAGACGAAAGGAATGTATGTCGTTTACCGTTACAGGCGCATGACTGGTATGCGATCCTTGCTTTGTCCTCTACACTCTGTCGTTTTCTTCCGGCGTGCACAGGCTTATTGAGGATTGCTGAAAAGAGCAGAGGGTAACAAACATATAAAAATGAGTTTTGTTGCCTGTGACATCCGATAGGCATTTTTCAGAACTGAAATTATCAATGGGAGAGGTCGTTGCCTTTATGGCGACACCGGTTGCTCCTTCTCGGTTTAGCAAATGAAATCTACATTGCTAAAAATAAAGATAAGAAGGACACAAAATATTTATTTTATTTATTTTTTTACAAGATACTGCAGGCCCGACTTGGGCCCTAGCAGGAAGGGCTAAAGTGTCCTCGAAAAGGCAATACATAGACACATTTACATGCAGTGCATTGAAAACAAAAGACACTGTCTAATTTGTCATACAGTAGAACGCAACATGTGCAAACTCAGTAAAATACAACAGCATATGAGTCACAAATATTCGAGCACGACGAGTTCGGGTAAGTAAAATAAGTTCACATGTGCACATAAAAAATATGTTCTGTATGGCTGCACATATACAGGAATACACCAAAAAAGCAAATAATTACACGTAACACGCACGCACGCACACACACGCACACGCTCGCTCGCTCGCTCGCTCGCTCACTCACTCACTCACTCACTCACTCACTCACTTCACTTCACTCACTCACGCACTCACTCACTCACGTCACTCACTCACTCACTCACTCACTCATCTTCACTCACTCACTCACTCACTCCCTCACTCACATCACTCACTCACTCCTCACGTCACTCACTCACTCACTCACAGTCACCACTCACTCACGCACAACCTCACTCACTCACTCACTCACTCACTCAACTCACTCACTCACTCACTCACTCAATCACTCACATCACTCACTCACTCACTCACTACTCACTCACTCACTCACTCACTCACCTCACTCGCTGACCCTCACTCACTCGCTGACTCACTCACTCACCTCGCTGACTCACTCACTCACTTCGCTGACATCACTCATCACTCGCTGACTCGCTCACTCACTCGCTGACTCCTCCACTCCTCACGCACTCGCTGACTCCAAACTCTACTCACTCACTCACTCCACTCACTCACTCACTCACTCACTCACTCACTCACTCACTCACTCACTCACTCACTCACTCACTCACTCACTCACTCACTCACTCACTCACTCACTCACTCAAAGACACATGGTCACGTCATTATGCAATTCTGAATACGTAACAAGATTAATGTTACGCATTTTGCTGTCAGTATAAAGTGCACCTTCAATTTTCCATAAGGTATTTGTTTCTTCGAGAAACTTCTTCGAGGCGAGAAGCGCCATTTTCTAAAGGCCGGCTGTTGACGGTGAACCACGATGTAAGAGCATATATATATATATATATAATATATATATATATATATATATATATATATATTCTTTGCGCGAGAGCAGAAACGGCAGCAGTGACACCGGAGACTGACACTTAGGATATTCAAGTCGATTCAGTTCAATTCTGTTTCATTTATTGCGTAAGGAGACAGGGGCGAAACGCTTTAATCGCAGACGGTGACCTCTGTCCCCCCCCCCCCCCCCCTTCCCCTGTAGTTCGCAACAGGTGCCATACAGAAAGCAATATAGTAATGTTTAAAGCTATACATATGTAGAAAATAAATTATGTACAAAATGAAATGGTAATCAAATAAACGTTATCGAGCCCACAGGGATTAAACCAGGAAACCATGCGGGCTCTGAAACGACATATCTGTTTCTCCCCTTCTCTTGTATGCTTAAGGGTGAAATCTCCCTCTCACCACTTATGCCCGTTTGAAATACACGCGAACACTACGTCACTACGTGAGCACTAAGAAATACACGTGAGCACTACCGATCTGCTCCCATTAGCACTTAAACGAAAGGGCACCAAGTTACGCTTATGCAAGCTTTACGCGTATCGACTGCATGCTGTTGCCGCAAGCCCATGCAGTGCAGATCCCGCAAGGTGAGACAAAAATCAGCAGATGGAATCAGATAGCGAAGCGCGGTGACGCGAGATGATAAAAGCGCAAATGTTCTGCAAAGCGTGGGAGCAGATGTGGACCTCGACTGATGTTGCTTGTTTGAGCCCAGTGGGTAGTTTATCCAGCTTAACCCATGGAGGAATGAAAAAAGAAGGGGGGAGCATTATGTCACGCAGCCAGCCTTGGCAAGCCAACCCGTTATGGAGCAAGCAGTGACCTTTTGCGGTGAGATCACGCAATGAACGAGACTTGCCGATACTTCTGTGTATGGTACCCGGTCCTTTTTAATGTAAGCGCTCTGGCTCGGCGCAGTACGACCGGCTTACGGAGGTGGTTCAAAAACAGAACTTAACTGAGAGTACTAAAACCTACCGCGAGCTCTGACGTTTCCATCAGGTGCTGGGCCAAATCAGAGGGCTTCAGTCGCATTGCGCAATGCTTGCTCCTCTGTTTTCTTCCTCCATGGTTTAATCATTGTTCATGTCGCATGAATCACCCTTTTAGTGTTGTGACGTGTCATTAAGAAAAACAAAACAACGAAAAACTCGGAGATTAAGATAAGATTAAGAAGTCTTCATCTCATCTGTCGCAGCAAGCACAGGACAACGTTGATTGGCGAATGGGGCCTTTGCCCGGCAGAGGGCGTAGTCAGGCTGATGATGAGTACGGTATTTACACGACTGTTAGTCGACTCAAATGTAGATCGTCCCCCTAAAATCGCACGGCAAAAAGAATAATAAGAAATAAAAGAAACGCGTAAGCACACTCCACAAAGGACATTTACTTATCTAGCTGCTCGACTGACCACACGTGCGCATTCGTCATCATCCATCCAGCATTCATAAACTCTGATGCCCAGCCCCTTATGGCCTTGCAGTGCATGCTGAGCATTTCGATTTCCGATGCGAAGGTGCGGGCTTCTTGCGCAACAATTTCGCGAACCACCAGGAGAAACCGATCGGTGTGCAAAGGTGGCTTCACGGCAGTGCTTCGCAATTGGAGAAAATTTTCGGTGAATCAATGCTGAGGGTGCGGGTTATACGCGAGAAAATACGGTATAGTTACAAGTGGACATGGAACGCAGATGTACTGTTGTAAAAGTGTCACAGCGTTCCTGGTTTCTCGTATGTACCACCGTAAATGGCGGTACTAATCTCGGTTTCGACTGTAAGTCGACCCCGTAACTTGAGATTTCAAATTTAGATAAAATGGGTCGACCTACAATCGTGTAAATACGGCAAGGTGACGCAGCGACAAGCCTATTTTTGTTTGGGATGTCAGAAGTCTTGTGACGCAGTAAAGCACACAATTCGAAAAGAACGAAGCCAGAAATGAAGGCTCAGAATAGATACAATTTTGTAATTCAACTTACCTTTCAGCTCCGCATTCAACTGATCGTCGAGCATTCTAAACACTCCGTAATTGGCGGCATCTTTTGGAAGCGGGTGCTCTTTCTTCCATCCACTGCACGCAAATTCGTAAAAGTCGTGGCAAGGGTCTATCTTGGTATTCAAGCTTCTCTTGATTTCATCCGCTGAAAAATAGTTTTTAAACACATTTTTTGCCGCGGTGAAACTTCGCGCGAGCAAAAAGGCGGATAACTTCTATTTCGTAAGCATTTAACCACCCCAAGTGCTTTCACAGACCCTATTCGCCAATTGTATATTTAAGCCATAACTACACAAATATGGTTTTCTTTATGGAACATATTGAATATGCGTGTTAGGCAAGGCAGGATTTTGGGAACTCGGTGGTCGTCTCCTGAAAGCATCTATACTCCGCTGACGCGCGCACCCACGCAATAAAAGTTGAGTGCATTAAGCACTCGACAGCGTGATAGATCAGGAGGAGAAAACAAAGATAAGTTCGAATGCGAATGCGCTTAGAATGGATGACTTTGTATAGGCTTTCAACGGCGAGCAATCCGCGTTTCATTCACTTCGCTGACTTTCAGGGCTGAGTGACTGATTCGCGATAACACGCCGCTATGTATGTTTCCACTTTCCGTGATCTATACGACAGCCTCCCGTTTCGCGTAAAGCCACGCCCCATTTCGAACACACTTAGAACTGGTGCGCGGGAAGAAAATAGGAACAACGCAGAATACCTCCCTAAACACGCGTGAAAGGGCACTTTTACAGGGTATGTGTATCAATTACCGAATCTATAGTCGAATACAACTTAAGAAGCCCGCTGGCATTTCCTCCTCGAAGGCGGACGCACGCAAGCCTGCATAAATGGGCGCGCACTTCAGACTGACATCATGAGCCGGAGTGCCGATAACGCCGCCTTCGGAGAACATTGAAGAGTGCATGAGCGGCACTATTTCTTTTGTCGTCGAGACGACCGGCTGTCGCGCTTCGGCCGTCTGGGCGGGGCCTCTCCGGACTTCTGAAGTTGTGTCCGTCCATAGAATGAATGAATAACAATCAAGGAGTTGCTATATGTACATTTTTTTCAGGATTCTGAATTTGTCAGATTTGGTGTAGAGATACCTTTCTTTCGGCACACAGTTGTCATGCAGACTTGCCTCTTCGGGGACCCTGGAAGATTTCCTCTGTAGCGTTCCAGGAACACTGCTTGTGTAAGTCGTATCGAGATAATGACGAGCAGTAACATAACGTTCATAGTGGACCACCGAGTTTTTCCTCCGAAACTTCCGAGTTGCTTTGTTAATGCACCCTTGAAAGGAACCAAGGCATAGTAATCAGCGCGTTACAGTAATGACGCATCGGTTGCGTTTTCCTCCGTTATATTTTTTCTTGAGCTTCTTGCACATCGAGGGCCCAAATATGTAGGCGTTATTTCGTGCTTTGACTGTATGACAATGTATTACGCTTGCTTTAGGAAAAAGAGGCGAGCGATATGTTTCCACACAAACAAGCACTGGACGGCAGGTCGTGTTATGTTTAAGTGATCTTCCTGGAGGATGAATTGTCGCCATGTTGATATCACTAATGAACGCGAGACGCACGTTTTTTAATAGAATGGCTAGTTTAGTATAGCTGCGGGGGAGGGGAAGGGAAGTGAGGATGACGAGGAGTGATGTGGGGATGAAAAAGAGGGAATGGACGAAGGGAGAGGGTAACGCATAGCATAGGCTTGTATAGTATAGTATAGTATAGTATAGTATAGTATAGTATAGTATAGTATAGTATAGTAAGGGTCGAGAAAGGAAATTAAGGGCGAGGAGGAGGGAAAAGAGGAGGGGATGGCCATCAGCTCTGCTGTTTCCTCAGTCTTCGCACCACTGTTGCGTAGCTCCCCTATTTTTTTTTTTCATTACACTTTCCTCTCTCTCAGTGTAAGGCAGTAGTTCAAATGGAACTTTGTTAGCCTTTCCCGCCTTTCCTTCTATTTCTGTCGCTTTCCTAAGTAGTTCTTGTACAGGTCTTCATTCGAACTATCCATTTTCGATCAGATTCCGACGAGACACGCGCTTGCGATGAGCAGCCATGGGTAGCTATACACGAAGTTTTGTGTTGGCCCGTATACTGTGGGTAGAACATGGAAAGAAATTTGTGCGTGTGAACGTGCTGTTGCACAATGAACTCCTGCAAGCGAACTGTTCATTGCCACGTTATTTTCTTTGTTTAACTTTGCGGTATGTTATTTACGCGTTCATTTTTGCGTTTAAGTAATCGTTCTTCTTTTTTTTCTCATTTTATGCTGCAGAAATTATAGAAATGTTTAGCCGAGGGGACGCAAAACTCAACCTCTCCACAGCAAGCAAGTTAGAACAGAATGGAAAGGAGACAGGCGAGCGGAAAAGCGCTATCACTTACAGAAGAACGCGACACTAACGCGAATTCATGTACATAAATGCGTGCCTTACAACTCCGCTTACGGTTCAATCATAGGCAGCAGCCGTAACCCGGCCTCTTTATAACGACGTAATTTTCTACGCCTGTTTTAAGACTGACCTATTCTGAGACCGCCTTATTTGCTCCATGTAGCTCCCCCTTGTGGTTAAGTAATTCGTCGTTGCAGTAAGAATTACTTAGCAAACAAGGCCTATCCGCCAGGTAGGTAGGTAGGTAAACAACTTTATTGATAGCTTAGAGGTTGAGGCGTCGCGTTGCTAAACAGCTCGAGGACGCGGTCTCGATTAGCGGCCACGATGGCCACCTTTCCATATGGCTGCAAACGCAGAAGCACCTTTGTTTATTTACATTTAGGTGAGCCTTCAAAAGGCCCCGGTTGGTCAAAAATTATGCGGAGTCCCACTCTGCGGCGCGCCTCAATAATACGGTGGTTTTGCCACGCGAAAGGCCGAAATTTTTAGTGTAAAGGTGTTTATTGAATGCTGGCGTAATGGTCGACTGGTAGTTTGATCAACGGCTCATTTCACGGGCCCTGAGAGCGAGCGGCGTGCATGAGCAATGCGCGTTAGAGACAGAGCCACTAGATGCCTCTGGAGAGGCTGACCCACTATATCGTTCGTTCCTCTTCGCTACAGTAGGTTTAATTTAACAGGAAAGGTTTAAAATAAGAACAACATTATACTTACCGGTTTCGCCACGTCGACATCTTTGAGGAAGGCCGTTTGTCAGATGGACTGATAGTCAAGGGAATTACTTGGGAAACTTTGAAATATTGTGACGGCTCATCATCATAAAAAAAAGAGTAAAATTTGCTCAAACAGGATGTGCGCTATATTTGCCAGAGGTTTTAGACCTGTTTTGCGTGTACTACGCCTGACATAATGCCGGTACATAAGTCTTATGAAGTCCCATAGAAGGGCACTGAAAAATGCGACACGATTTCTTTGGCGTCCTCAGGACTGGTCAACGAAAGCCTTTGTACTTTTCTCCTTTTGGAAACGAACGGAGAATTCAGCCTTCGATCCCTTGATTTACGAGATGCGGGCGGCGTACTTAAGAGGAACGTTTGCCTTTCTTCTTCCTTACGTGAGAGGTACTAGAGAGCTGGGCGCTGTTTCGCGTATTTGCGATTATTTTCAGCGGCGTTCAAGGGAAGCTTCAAAGTGATTTACCGTTCGACCGCCTTTGTGTCTAGGACAGACGCGAATAAGTTAGTTATATGGTGAAACTACACCTGCGCACATAAATGCATAATAAAAAAAAGTCCCGCTGTCGTTATTCCGAGACAGTAATGCAGCAAATCATGACCAGGATTTCGGGACATATGCACGTAGCGCCATCTCTCGTTGGTGACTGCGGTGACCTGCCGTAACTGAATGGGAAATAGGTGAAAAAATTCTATCTGACGAGAAAAGTTAGTTCTCAAAAACGACTCCCGGTCCTATACAGCAGATACTTGTTTGAACATTCTGTTAAAATTACAGTGTCGCATCACAAACCGCGTGGCTTCTCTGAGTGTTTAAAATTTTATAACGGGGCACCATGTGTTTCTAATGGGCGGTGTTCAATTGTCCTGGGAAGCCACACGCTTTGTAGTGCAACACAGCAATTTTACCAAAACGTTCTAGTAGGTCTGTGCTGTATAGAACCCGGAGGCGTTTTTGATAGCTTTCTTTTTTCAAGAGATATGATTTTTTTCGCCCATTTTCCATTCAGTTTTGGCAAGACGCCATTGCTACCGCCAAGAGATGGCGCCACGCACAATTGTCCCCAAATTCTGGCAATGGTATCAATTTAGCACAGTTGGAAGTATAGCGCGGTACGCTATAAAAAGTGATATCGAAAACTCGCAGGGTCATCTATGTATTCGCCTAAACGACTCGAAGGCGAAAGCCATCGTCTTCTTTTTTTTTCTCAGTCGATGTATTGATCCTGCTTCGCCACCCTCTGAAAGCTTTCTGCACCTAACGTGGTTTTGCGCTACCTCCGTGATCTGCCCACCTTTGACTGAGCGACGACGTGATGATGATGAAGTCATCACATCCTTTTACAGTGACGTCATGATGACGTCAAAGATTATGACCCTCCAAAACGTTACGATGACGTCATATGGTGATGTCATCGGGTGGTGATTATTTTTTGCATCACTGTTGTTGACGCCGCCGACGCCGACGGTCGATTTTCGCTTTTGATGAGGCATCTAAGGCTTTCGCCTTAAAGGGACGCTAAAGACAAACAATGAATCGGTTTAGATCGACCAATTGTGCTCTGAGAACTCTAATGTCGTTAATTTCGCCATCATAGGTTTATTAATAGAGGAGAAAATCAAGTTCGCAGTTTCATTTTTGAATTTCGCGCCGGTATCTCCCCGCCTGACGTCACGGATTTCAAAGTGTATTTATCTTATTTTGGCGCAATAGGCTTAACAAAATTACACCGAACTTGGTATGTTAAGTCTGTCGCCCCTTCAATGGACAATGTACTTCATTTCTGCTGATTAGGAACTACGTAGTCCCTAGTAGGCGCCGTCAAAACGCGTGACGTCACGGCGAATGGTGCGGAAACTTCAAGGTCGCGTCGCCACCCACATTTTGCATTTGCGCGTTTTCTTTCTTACTAACCGTCTTCTCGCAGCAAGCATGATGTTTTTGGTATCGTGAAAGAGTACTTTACATTTAATAGGAGAAAAATCGTTTTTCTCTTTAGTGTCCCTTTAATAACGGGGCGAGGGAGACAAGGTGCCTTATTTGCTTACGTAGTTCGCTGAGGAGACTTTTGGGCTGGGATTGTCACTTTTTTACGTCATTCATCAAGGCATCTGTCTACACGTGCGTAGGAGCATGTTATATTCCTAAAGTGGAAGTCGATTCCTGGAAGACTATGGGGAACGGTGTGGTAATTAACCAAATGTGCTGGCAACATTATGTTTATGTAGGCTTCGTCGATGCCCTGATTCCGCAGTGCCTGCATGACTGCTGATGTCTCCACCGAGTCAAATGCCTTCTCGTAATCTATGAAGGCTATGTATAGGGGTTGGTTGTATTCCGCGCATTTCTCTATCATCTGATTGATAGTATGAATATGGTCTATTGTTGAGAAGCCTGTACGAAATCCTGCCTGGTCCCTTGGTTGATTGAACTCTAATGTCGTATTAATTCTGTTAGCAATTACTTTTGTAAATAGTTTGTAGACAACGGACAGTAAGCTTATGGGCCTGTAATTTTTCAGGTCCTTGACGTCCCCTTTCTTATGGATCAAGATAATGTTGGCATTCTTCCAAGATTCTGGTATCCTCCCCGTCGAGAGACACTTCGTATACAGGGTGGCCAGTTTTTCTAACATAATCTCTCCACCGTCTTTCAACAGGTCTGATGTTACCTGATCCTCACCAGCTGCTTTGCCTCTTTGCATTCCCTTTAGGGCTTTCTTTACTTCTCCTGTCAATACTGGTGGGATGTCAGATTCCTCTGCGCTAATACTGCTTCTTACGTTATCATCCTGACTGTCTCGGCTGCTGTACAGATCTCTGTAGAACTCTTCCGCTACCTCAACTATTCTATCCATTTTGTTTGTGACATTGCCTTCCTTGTCCCTTAATGCATACATCTGATTTTTGCCTATGCACAGTTTTGTCTTCATAGCTTTGAGGCTTCTTCCGTTCTTTAGAGCATGCTCAATTCTCTCCATATTATACTTTCTTATGTCGGCTACTTTACGCCTATTGATTAGCTTCGAAAGCTCCGCCAGCTCTATTTTGTCTGTTGCACTTGAGGCTTCCATAGCTTGACGTTTCTTAATGAGGTTTTTCGTCTCTTGGGATAGCTTACCAGTGTTCTGTCTGACGACTGTACCCCCGACTTCCACTGCACACTCCTTAATGATACTAGTCAGATTATCATTTATTGCGTCAACACTAAGGTCGGTTTCCTCGGTTAAAGCCGCATACCTATTCTGAAGTGAAACTCTGAATTCCTGTACTTTCCCTCTCAGAGCTAGTTCATTAATCGGCTTCTTGCGTATCAGTTTCTGCCGTTCCTTCCTCACATCTAGTTGAATTCTAGATCTTGCCATTCTATGGTCACTGCATCGGATCTTGTTAACTACTTCCACATCCTGTACAATGCCCGGGTGGCCGCACATTATGAAGTCTATTTAATTTTTAGTTTCGCCATTAGGACTCCTCCACGTCCACTTACGAGTAGCCCGTTTTCTGTAGAAGGTATTCAAGATGCGTAAATTATTGCGTTCTGCAAACTCTACTAGTAACTCCCCTCTGGCGTTTCTAGAACCGATGCCATATTCCCCAACTGCATGATCTCCAGCCTGCTTCTTGCCTACCTTTGCATTAAAGTCGCCCATCAGTACAGTATACTGTGTCTTTACCTTACTCATTGCTGATTCTACGTCTTCGTAGAAGCGTTCAACCAGTTGATCATCATGGCTGGATGTAGGCGCGTAGGCCTGTACCACCTTCATCTTGTACCTCTTATTAAACTTAATTACGATACATATCACCCTCTCATTAATGCTATAGTATTCCTCTATATTACCAGCTATATTTTTATGAATAAGGAATCCCACCCCTAGTTCTCTTCTGTCACCTAAGCCACGATAGCATAGGACGTGTCCGTTCTTCAGCACTGTATATGCCTCTTGTGGCCTCCTAACCTCACTGAGCCCTATTACATCCCATTGAACACCCTCTAATTCCTCGATTAGTACAGCTAGACTCGCCTCACTAGATAAAGTTCTAGCGTTATACGTAGCCAAGTTCAGATTCCAATGGCGGCCTGTCCGGACCCAGAGATTCTTAGCACCCTCCGCTGCGTCGCAGGTCTGGCCGCCGCCTTGGTCAGTTGCTTCGCAGCCGCTGGGGACTGAGGGCCGAGGGTTAATTGCTGTATTCATGTGTATTCATGGAAGAAATCTACAGCGGCTCCACGGCCACTATAGTCCTCCATAAAGAAAGCGAGAGAATCCCAATAAAGAAGAGCGTACGGCAGGGAGACACGATCTCTCCGATGTTATTCACCGCGTGTTTACAGGAGGTTTCCAGGGCCCTAGATTGGGAAGAATTAGGGATAAGAGTTAATGGAGAGTATCTCAGTAACCTGCGATTCTCTGATGGCATTGCATTGATGAGTAACGCGGGAGACGAATTACAGCTCATGATTACTGAACTGGATACGGAAAGTAGAAGAGTAGGTCTGAAAATTAATATGCATAAAACTAAAGTAATGTGGAACAATCTTGGCAGAGAACAGCGCTTTGCGATAGGTGGAGAGACACTGGAAGTTGTAAAGGAGTACGTCTACTTAGGACAGGTAGTAACCGCGGAGCCGAACCATGAGAGTGAAATAACTAGAAGAATAAGGATGGGATGGGGCTCATTCGGCAAGCATTCTCAAATCATGAATGCTAATCTACCACTATCCCTCAAGAGAAAGGTATATAACAGCTGCATCTTACCGGTACTTACCTACGGAGCAGAAACCTGGAGACTTACAAAGAGGGTTCAACTTAAATTGAGGACGACACAGCGAGCGATGGAAAGGAAAATGATAGGTGTAACCTTAAGAGACAGGAAGAGAGCAGAGTGGGTCAGGGAACAAACGGGGGTTAAGGACATCATAGTTGAAATCAAGAAGAAGAAATGGATATGGGCCGGGCACGTAGCACGTCGGCAGGATAACCGGTGGTCGTTAAGGGTAACTGACTGGATTCCAAGAGATGGTAAACGCGTGAGGGGGAGACAGAAAATTAGGTGGGTAGATGAGATTAAGAAGTTTGTAGGTATAACGTGGCAGCAGAAAGCACAGGACCGAGTTGATTGGCGGAACATGGGAGTGGCCTTTGCCCTGCAGTGGGCGTAGACAGGCTAATGATGATGCTGGCAACAAGTTAGGTAGTTTCAGCCTTTCAGAACTGAAATTGTGTAGATTTGTAATTTGGCAATGGAACTTCACAGACGTGTTCCCCCTGCTGCATGAAACTGTCCTGCACTGGCAGCGACAGCGGCCCAGTTCGGTGGTTGAGGCATTGGTTGAGGGTTGAGGTTGAGAGACTTCTGGGTGGCGCGCCAAGCATGCGGCCTTCAACGTTTAAAATGATACGAAGGAGGTGCTTTAGCAAGGATTTTTGAGAAGAGACTACATTGGAAGTTGGGGGGGAGGGAGGGAGGCGCCTATTTCGAGGGTCGCTTAATATCCCCCTCAGATGAATACGTACAGTTGCAGGTAAATACATTCCTTTAACGCTTTCCTGCGTCACTGTGCATAGAGTTTCTACTGGTGCCTCTATTCTATGTTCATCGTTCAAGAAGAGTGTTTATATGCAAATTTCTGCGGCTCGTCACGCGCTTAGTGTATTCCTGAAGACGTGGCAATGCCTACTGACCTATTTAAGAGCGGTTCGTATAACAACACTTAACAAATCCTTGCACTCTTTCACAGTTTCTGTAATTTTCTAGTTGTGGTTGCCCGTTGTTGTAAAACAGCTGGTGGTACGATATTTAAAAAAAAATCACAGCATATCCACGGAGTGAATTATGATGAGTGGGCGAAGCTGCGGAGGTTCATCGGTAAACCGTGAATCTTCCGTGAATTCTGCCCAGTACATTATCATCGACGTGAGATCGGGCGCGTTTATACTAAAGGTTCGATGAGAGTTATGACGACTTGCAGCTCACTTTAATTTTACATGTACGCTGTGAATTTTCATTGTTTAATCACGTACAGGAGCAATCGCACACACGCACTACCTTGGAGGTCAAAATCCAGTGCCTATATATACGGGGTGGTCAGTGAACGGTTGTGCAGCGCGAGCGGTCGGTTTTTTCAATCAAGGCGCTGCCGCGACGCTGCCTCGCGACGCTGCCTGCGTCGGCGCCGCAGCGCCGCGAGGCAAGATAGGGGCGGGGGGGGGGGCGCGATGCGAAGCCGGAGCACCTCCACGATCGCGTTCCGTTGGCGCTCGTTGGGCATGCTACCGACCTCGCGTCTCGCGTCGTGGAACGCGAAGAGGGACGCTACGCGCGTCTTATCTTCCATCTAGCCTGGCCGTTAATTCTCACAGGGCGAGCGGGGAACGCGGTCGACAGGCGGGCGAGAGGGGGGCAGCGTAGGAGAGGAGAGAGAAGGGGAGGGGAAGCGCATGCGCTCGAGCTCATCGCGGCGTTGCGCAGGAGAGAATTTCGGCATGTCTAGCCCGCGTTTCAGAGGAAGAGTGGAAAGGGGGAGGGGAGAGGGGAAGTGCAGAGGGGTATGGGAGAGGGGAAGTGCAGAGGGGTATGGGAGAGGGGAAGGTGAGAGGGTGAGTGGAGAGGGAAAGGGGAGAGGGGTAGAGGACATGGGGAATGGTGAGGGGGAGTGGAGAGGAGGTGTGTGGAGAGGGTATCCGCATGCGCAGCAAGGGTGGTCACGCCGCACACCACCACCACCGGACAGATACTGCCGTTTACTGCCGGCTGCCGGGAGATACGCCGGACAACGGACGCGTGACTAGGTTAGACTAAGAGGAGCTACGCCCCTAAAATGCAGAGGGTCCAACCTTTAGTATTACTAACTATATTTATTCGCCGAAGTCACTTACGGTGAGTTTTGCGTGCTCCAATTCACCTTCAGGCACAATCCAGCGCCTGTACGCAATTCTTGTCCGAAAGTACGTACTGTGAATTCAATGTGACGCAAATTCGTAATAATGGGTGGCAGACGATTAATGGAGCGACAACAATTTCAGGATGAATAAATAAACATTTTATTGATACTCGTCTAACGGAGTTGGTTTGAGCGCCGTGTAAAAATATAATATTCCTTTTGTGAGTATTGCATTAACTTGCTTTGCGTTTACCATAAAATGCACCTTCTCTTCTTCTCCAGATGCATCGAAGAACTAGCGTTGCATTTGAACACGCTGGAGAAAGGCTTCCATAGTTCTTCAAGACTTGGTTTATTCTAAAAAAAATACAAACATAATATGTTAATCACTGTTATGCTTAAGCTTTCGCTGCATAATGTTCTGAAGCC
The DNA here is from genome assembly GCF_013339695.2 of Rhipicephalus sanguineus. Lineage (NCBI taxonomy): Eukaryota > Metazoa > Arthropoda > Arachnida > Ixodida > Ixodidae > Rhipicephalus > Rhipicephalus sanguineus. The sequence continues at coordinate 20,343,468 of NC_051184.2, forward strand.
ATGTTAAATAATCTTTACATTTTTCAAGGAGGAAATGTACCCGCCACGGTGGTCTAGTGGTTAGGCTGCTCGACTGCTAACCCGAAGGTCGCGGGATCGAATCCCGGCCGCAGCGGCCGCATTTTCGATGAAGGCGGAAATGCTTGAGGCCCGTGTACATAGATTTAGGCGCACTTTAAGGAACCCCAATTGGTAGAAATTTCCGGAGCCCTCCACTACGGCGTCTCTCATAATCATATCGTGGTTTTGGGACGTTAAACCCCAGATATTATTATTAAACCCCAACAATTATTATTACAAGGAAATGCGAACTCTAGGATTTCCATCGCGTGGTTGTTTTTACGTGCACCAGAAAAAAAAAATGAAATCGCGAATGAACCTATACGTTTTTAAATTGTCGAGATGTGCACGGCAAATTCGCTTATGGAGGAACTCAACAGATTGCGTGCATACCAAAACGACTTTTCATCAAATAATTCTCAAGACAGAAAACTTAACTAACGTACGTAGCTTATAGAAGCGTAACACCGACGGAAATCATGGTGCCCGTGGGAAAACTAGTCTCCAACACCCCGAGATATGCAGTGCATGTGACAATGTACTTGGTTGCATCCTACCCCTGAATGCAACCTTGCAAGAAAAGTTGACTCGTTTGCACTTGTGTCATAGAGTAATTTGTGCAACGACAGTCCAGTGAAACCTTCACCCGACTTCGCTTCTGTATTGAGATTTCCAAAGCGGTGTCTTTTCTTTTTTTGTTTTGTTTCTCATAACAGCAGTGCTCAACTGCTCAACTAGATTTGGAAATCTGCACGGGCATTGCAACAAGTAGAACCCTGGATCGAAGAACTACTCTTATTTTTTCATATACGACCATACGTCGGCAAACTCATGAGTCGACTCACTCAGACTTAGATCGGGCCATGAGCCTGAGTCCGAGTGTGTCCGGTTGAGGGAAATGTTGGTGCGTCTGAGTACGAGTGAGTCCCTAAGCGCAGAATATACTTTCTTGAGATAGTCTGAGTGAGCTCCACCTTTTATTGGCGACCTCTGTATACGACTTTTGAAGTTCTAAACGAGCTGTACGTTACAGCAAGTGTGCAATAAATGCATTTACGATGTATGTGTGTGTGGGGGGGGGGGGGGGTCATCTTAGGTCAATGTGCTCTAGTCATGAGCTTTGCAGGGTATTTCTTATGCAGCTATGTTTTCTTGTTTTCATTCGTTATATGCGGTTTGACAAAGTGACGTCGGTGAAATAAGCGAGCCATCTTGTTTATGTTTAATGACAATAAGGAACACTCCGTATCAGGATGCGCAGGCAAAATTTCAAGTGTGTGAAAATAATATGGCTTTGTAACAATACACGTGTCGAAAACGCTCTATGGAGTTTCATGTGCGTTTTACTACTGGCGTAGAATTGATGCCACTGCCTTTTGGAAATCTACAAAGACTATCGAAACCAAATTTGCAAGAAAAAAAAAGGTGCTTGGGGAATGGCGTCGTGATTATGCAAGGTAGCTTAAGCCTACAGTTTCCTGCAGGTGGTGACGCATAAACGTTAAAATAGTCGAAACGTTCTCTTGCGGCTGGTAGTGAGCTGGAAGTTATTCTGGGGGAATATAATTACATACACGTGTTACGGTGTTGCGTATCAGTAACTTATGGTAACTTAGATAAAAGGGTACTTGCCTATACTTAGGTGGGCTGTGTGTGTCGTACTCTATCATCATCCTCAGCGTTTGTTCGGTGGTAAGTTGACAAAACACCTGCGTAGCGAATATATTCCGTTAGATTTTACTTTGATTTTATGGAAGTAAATGAATAATTCGCCGCACAAACATAAATTTGTGTGTGTGTGTGTGTGTGTGTTTGTGTGTGTGTGTGTGTGTGTGTGTGTGTGTGTGTGTGTGTGTGTGTGTGTGTGTATTATGTCTGGGCACAAGAGTTTCATACCATTGCCTGTGAGATGAAGAACATCTTTTTGCTTGAAATGTTGGTTAAACCTTCCAAGCGGACGTCCTCCTTCAAATTGTTAAACGCCTGAAAGATAGCACAGTGCGGTGAATAAGTTTTACGGTGTAATTAGACAGAGGGAGAGGGAAAGGGATTTTATTAGAAGAAGGCAGTGAAGTCGGCCTTAGCTAGTACGCAGTGGCCTGCCACTGCGCTCAGCGAGAAACGGAAAGGGAGGGAAGGGATAAAGTATGGTGATGGAGACAGCAAGGAGTAGTGCGTGCGTACAATAACCACGTAATACAGTGGTTTTCCTGAGGTCAGACATCAATTCCAGTACTGTAGAAATAAACACGGCTGATCCCTCTGTCATAGGAATCGGTATAACACGAAAGTGAAACGTGTCTTCACAGACGTAGTTGAGCGTTTGTTGTGCATTCTTTCGCCCCAAGCGCGAAGAAATGAATGCTACAGCATCAAATTGTAATGTTACGCGAAGAACGGCAAGCCGCTCGAAACTTGTAATGCGCTGCCCAAGCAGAAACGACGCGCGGAGCGAACATACACAGGATGAGCGCGAACTGTCACAGTTGTAACTTATTTCTATGTGAGCAGCGCGCTCCTTTCGCAAAAGCGGCCGTTGCAGTAAGCGAGGTGACCTTCGTGCTCTCAACGGAAACTTGCAGGCAGAGCGCAAGACGTACAAACCACCGAGATCACGAGATAAGCGCCCGCACGAGCGACCACGCCCTGCCGAGGCGCGCGCTAATCCGCGTGGGGGACGACTTTTAAAGCGCGCTCTTCGAGCCCTTCACGCCATCTCGCTAGTCATAACGAAAACACGCTGTACCGCCGATCTCTGAATACCGCCACCGGCAAATGGTGTACATAAATAGCTCGCCGTTAGCATGGCAGAGAACATGCCGTCTGTGGGGGAGTCGTTTCGCGCTGCGCGCTGGCGATCGAGAGGTCGTAAGTTCGATTCTCGGTGACGGAACTTTTTTTTACTAGTTTTTTCTTTGCAATATGGGTAGTCTTTATATTTTACAACGTCATATCCGTGACGGAAATGCGTCAGAGGAGCCGTGGTTGGACCCCGACATAAAACACTTTCGTGTTAAAAAAAAGCCGGCAGATCCCACGCATTGTGGGAATCGATGTAATGCGAAGCAGCCAGCAAAGAGCTGCATACATCGTCTTGTATGTCATTGAGAAAAATGCGTGTCATGGTTTTCATGTTAACTCCTATCATTTATGTTCGTCACACAGTAACGTCGCGCAATACCAACTTGGGGGTCGATCAACCTAGAGAAACGGCCGCCAGCGCACCATGAGCGTGGCACGTAAGTCATGCTGTACATGACATGTGTGTCATGACTTTCATGTTAACTCGTGTTATTTATGTTCGTCACACAGTCACGTCGCGCAAGACCAATTCCGGGGTAGATCTAGCTAGCGAAACGGCCACCAGCGCGCCATGAGCGTGGCACGTAAGTCATGCTGTACATGACATGCGTGTCATGATTTTCATGATAACTCGTGTTATTTATGTTCGTCACACGATCACGTCAGAAGAGACCAATATTGGTGTATATCAATCTAGCGAAACGGCCGCCAGCGCCCCATGAGCGTGGCACGTAAGTCATGCTGTACATGACATGCGTGTCATGATTTTCATGATAACTCGTGTTATTTATGTTCGTCACACAATCACGTCGCAAGATACCAATTTCGGTGCATATCAATCTAGCGAAACGGCCGCCAGCGCCCCATGAGCATGGCACGTAAGTCATGCTGTACATGACATGCGTGTCATGATTTTCATAACTCGTGTTATTTATGTTCGTCACACGGTCACGTCGCAAGATACCAATTTTGGTGTATATAAAGCTAGCGAAACGGCCGCCAGCGCACCATGAGCGTGGCACGTAAGTCATGCTGTACATGACATGTGTGTCATGACTTTCATGTCAACTCGTGTTATTTATGTTCGTCACACAGGTCACGTCGCGCAAGACCATTCCGGGGTAGATCTAGCTAGCGAAACGGCCACCAGCGCCCCATGAGCGTGGCACGTAAGTCATGCTGTACATGACATGCGTGTCATGGTTTTCATGATAACTCGTGTTATTTATGTTCGTCACACGGTCCACGTCGCAAGAGACCAATATTGGTGTATATCAAGCTAGCGAAACGGCCGCCAGCGCCCCATGAGCGTGGCACGTAAGTCATGCTGTACATGACATGCGTGTCATGATTTTCATGATAACTCGTGTTATTTATGTTCGTCACACGATCACGTCGGAAGAGACCAATATTGGTGTATATCAATCTAGCGTAACGGCCGCCAGCGCCCCATGAGCGTGGCACGTAAGTCATGCTGTACATGACATGCGTGTCATGATTTTCATGATAACTCGTGTTATTTATGTTCGTCACACGGTCACGTCGCAAGATACCAATTTCGGTGCATATCAATCTAGCGAAACGGCCGCCAGCGCCCCATGCGCATGGCACGTAAGTCATGCTGTACATGACATGCGTGTCATGATTTTTATGATAACTCGTGTTATTTATGTTCGTCACACGGTCACGTCGCAAGATACCAATTTCGGTGCATATAAAGCTAGCGAAACGGCCGCCAGCGCACCATGAGCGTGGCACGTAAGTCATGCTGTACATGACATGCGTGTCATGATTTTCATGTTAACTCGTGTTATTTATGTTCGTCACACAGTCACGTCACAAGATACCAATTTTGGTGTATATCAAGCTAGCGAAACGGCCGCCAGCGCACCATGAGCGTAGCATGTAAATCATGCTGTACATGACATTCGTGTCATGATTTTCATGTTATGACTTGTCATTCATGTTCGTCATACAGTCATGTTACGCCATACCAATTTTGGTGCACATTCGATTAACCAAGCGACCAGGAGAGCACAAAGTCGTAGGCGGCTAGATAGATAGATAGATAGATAGATAGATAGATAGATAGATAGATAGATAGATAGATAGATAGATACGGTCAAAGTCGCAGAAGTTCGCTAAGAAATGCTTCGCATTTAAAATAAAGCTAGCTGTACCTGCGCTTGCAGCAATTCTTGAAACTATACGCCCAGGCAACTTATGGCGTTCAAATAGGACATATTTAATTGTGTCACGGTGCTGTCCTGTCGCCTTGACAGGAAAAAGAAACCCTACCTAGATCGTGGATCGTGAACTCTTATGCGATAGTGTAGGCATCCATTTTCTAGGCAGGACATGAAAAACAGGTGTTACGTTAATAAACACGGTTTACTAGCTGCGCTTGGTCTGTGACGTGTATACCTGTCGCTTTATGCAGTCGGCGCTGTTCCAGTTAAATACTAATGAGCCAATCAGCAATCAACGAGTTGTTACTGATTAATTTATGGCAGATTTGTCGCCCTCAACTTATGTGATGAGGATAGACTCATTTATAGAAATATTTGATGTCATGCATTATATATCAGTAAATCTAAAATAAACAATAATACTAAAAGTATCAAATATAGTCGTGCCGTTCCTTCGTAGTGTTTTTTTTTGCGCATATTTAACAGAAAAAATAACAAAAAAAAACGAGCAACAAGTAGTAGTGCATGCAGGCATGCTTCGGATATGAAATATAATATTTTATGCCGAATAGTACATATATCCATTGTCGCTTGTTTCTTATATGAACATGAGGCATACATTGTATTGTATATGAATAACACTAAACAAATTATTTACTGCAAGAATTTACTGCATGAGCAATCGCGACAGAACACGCTGTTTCAGCAACGTACCCTGAAGGCCATTCTCACGCCACCGTTGTCCGCGATGTTTTCCCCGAGTGTGTTCACGCCGTTTAACTGCAATTGTTACGAACCATGTAAAGGTAGTTGAGTGATCAACAATTTCATCATTCACTTCAACAGAATCACAACGCAAAATCTCTGATGCGAACAATATTAACGCACGATTGGGCTTGTTACGAATGCGGCAAGTGTACATCAACAAATAATATCGGTGGAAGCAACGCATTAGGGCTAACGCAAAATTTTGACACATTCATTGAGACGTTTCATCTGTAGGTGCTCGGTTTGTCAACGTGTATTTCGAAAGCAAAAAAAAAAAAGAAACTGTGGCAAATTATGTCACTGCTTGATTCATTCTGTAGTTGCCGTTTTACGACAAGTCGCTAGCCATTGCACAGGCATATGCTGTAGGTCGTTCAACGAAGGAATTTCGTTGACCCCCCTATAAAAACGAGCTCTGTTTTAACATTCTATCACCGCAATGAGTCATGCCTTCCTCAATGCAGTTTTTAAGCCTTCAGCTTAGGTTAATCATAATTAATCCTAATGAGTGTTGTAGGTTACCACTCTTTGAACCAACCAAGCGACCGGGTATCTAACCAACACCTCCTAGATGGACGACCGGCACTGTTGTCTATATTTCATGGTCACTTCCTATAGACCAGCTTATTTTGCTCTCGTACCCGTGTTTAGAGCGAATATACATACCACTGGCCCGAGTTATCACCTGCCAGCATGGCCAGCGTAGGAGCTGCGGGTTTCAGTGAGCGACAATCGATGGCCAGCGATCACCGGCGGCCAGCATGCGATAAGTACAGGCCGAACGCTGTCGTGGTCGCCCACTTCAGAAAAGCGATTAAAATTCTGGCCTATATAAACGGCGCAACTACGACATTCGAAAAAGATTTGTCGTGGCCGCGCCACTGCGTCGGATTACGAGGGCAACGTCACCAACGGATTAATCAGTTTTAAATTACATCTAACGCCTTTTGATTGAACAAGTGCAGGACAAGATGCGGTGCCCTATCAACCACATATCAGCGTTGTAGCATTTGGAAGCGGTGTTGTGCCTTCGGATGCGTGGCGCAGTACTGGCGGATGTTAGAACTTTTCTAAAGTAGGAGATTGCTTGAAGAGACCCTGCAACACTTTTTTTCAGCAGGGTCAGAAAACGCTGCCGATAGGTAGTCGAGGGTCCTGAGAACATGTGAGCAAAACATTATAGCGCAGCTCCCGGCCTATAATTCCCAATTAATGTTTAAAGTCGGCTAGAAATCGCTCCCTCTTCTTTCTACAAATGATGCAATATACTCAAATGCACGGCCATTCGCTGATTGAGCGTCGTGAGCTGGATAGTTACCGAGGCCGCCGTGGGAGGCCGCCACGTGCCCCGCTCGGTTGCGATCACACTGAAAGTAAGTCGCGCGTTTATAGAAAAAAAAGAAAAAGTGCTTAAGGTTATGACGCGCGCGTGACGTAACTTCTTTCACCCGTGCCATCCCTCCCTGCTTAGCTTTCTCGTTGGGACGAGAGAAGAAAGAAAGCAATTACAGCGTGTGACAAATCTCTCTAACTCCGCTCGTACTTGACGGATTTGAAAAAAAATTTGCTGTGGTCGATTCGTGAGTCAATAAGCTCATTTAAGGAAGCAATTCGGTGGTTACTTGGAAAAGTGTTGCGGGGCCCCTTTAAGTGAGAGAAAGGGAAACATATTTACCTCTTGAATGCTACTGCACTTTATATGCACCTGTTCTGTAGTGACCAGCAACAGATTTCCGTCACCCGGGGCGATAACTTAGCACGTACGGCGTCGCTCTACTTAGGTCGAGGACGCGGGTTCGATTCCCGGCCACGGCGGACGCAATTCGATTGTGCCGAAATGCAAAGAACACGCGTGTGCTTACATTTAGGTGCACGCTAAAAAAACCCAGGTGGTCTAAATTAATCCGGAACTCCCCACTGTGGCGCACCCGATGATCATATCGTGGTTTCAACACGTAAAGCCCCAGTAATTATTATTAAAGATTCCGTCGCTTCGTCTTATTACGATTTGACATATTGAAACGTTGCCTACAGAATCTCTGTAAGAGCTCATTAAACATCAAGACTGCTGAACAGATTGTTGGTGTCCGAGGAGATCTTGATTCGTAAGGACACGAAAACTGCACTCTACGTGTATTCTGAGTTCAACACCACCACTCGTGAGGGGGCCCCAAATACCACACGCGCGCACATTCACACACACGCGCGCTCGTGCCGGTAGAGACAGCCTCAGAAGGGTGAAACGCTTACCGTCATATTGACAGTTTGGTCTGTAATGTTTCCGTATTGCTTAACGAAGCATTCGGATTTGTTTTTAAACTTGACGCGCGTTTCGTTAGACCACCAGTCTTCCAACTTGCCTTCTGCATCGAATTGGCTTCCTACAAGAGAACCAAAAGACATGCTGATTGAAATCCGCTATACCATGACATTCGCGATCATCATCACCATTAAAAGGACTGAGCGCTGGGCGAGTTAGTACTCCATTACTACGAAAAAACTGCGCAAAAGAACAGGGACAGGGAAGACGCACGCACAAGCGCACGCACTCACACTTGCGCTTGTGCGTGTGTCTTCCCTTTCTCTGTTTTTTTGCGCAGTTTTTTGGTAGTAATCATCACCATGTAGGGCCCGTATTCTCAAACGATCGCGAACGGTGATAGTATCGCGTTTGGTGACGTAGAATCTGACGCGTTCAATAACTGAAGAAACACTTGCCTGTGACGTGATTGTTGCACTGGCCGTTGGTGTTACGAATGTCTCACAACACAGGAGTGAGCGCACCGTACGGACTACGAGCGCAGAGCGACCCGAGTGCGGTGTTTTCGAGCGTATGCTGGCTTCTACGCAGTGGCCAGGCTTGGCTGTGGCTACTTGAAATATAAGACGTGTTGAAAGTGCTTTCAACGTTTTTTGAGCAATTGTTTAATGCACAGCATCCAGCTTTGCCGTGGAATGTATTTTCGTTGAGAGTACGGTGTACTCAGAGAGTTGTGCCGCCGCAGCGACATCGTCTTAACATCTCAACATGTTGCCGGCGCGCGATAAGCCACACGAGCAACGCATGGTTTATGTTCCTGGTACTTTCAAACCACGAAAAAACACGCGATGGCAGATAACTAGTACTGAAAACACCCCGAGGTAATGCTCCCTGAAAGCTTCAGCGTAAAAAATGCTGCGCACATCCACCGAGGAATGAATACTAGAAGCTACCGCCTACGTCACTGAAATGCTAGTCTTCACCACCAAGCGACGGTGATAAGGCGTGTTCGTTTATTCCAGGCATGTCAGGAGCACCGTAGAGCACCGTCACGTTGACGGAAGTACTAGATGGCGCCCTACTTTTCCGGTTACGCTCAATAGCCAATCAGCGCGCACCAAAGGCGATACTTTTGCGATTGTCGCCTTTAGCGATCGTTTCAGAATACGGCCCCAGCATCTTACTCTATGTCAACTGCCGGACGAAGGCCTCTCCAAAAGATCTCCAATGTACTCTGCCACGCGCCGGATGATTCCGTTTTATGCCTGCGAACTCTTTAATATAATCAGCCCACCTATCTCTGCCACCTTCGGTTTCCTTTCCCATCCATCGACGTCCATTCCGTTGCTTTAGCTCATCGCTTAACTGCCATCAATGCTGGATGAGCAAATCTTATCAGCATACATCCGAGTGCTCCGTGAAGGCACGTAACAATACCCACTTGGATCACTGTCTGGTGTAACCACATTCCCCAACGTTTAAGTATACCTGTGCCTATCTTATATTCACATCATTTCTGTAGCTCTCGAATATAACACCGGTTATTTCCTCTTTTCATTGAAGCACGTGCTTAACATTACTGGCTGTCCGCCTCGCTGGCAGAGTGCTTACGGTGACTCGAAAGTCGCGGGTTCGCTCCCGGCCGCGGTGGTCGCATTTCAGTGGAGACGAAATGCTAGAGACCCGTGTACTGTGCGATGTCAGTGCACGTTCAAGAACACCAGGTGGTCGAAACTGCCGGAGCCCTGCATTACGTCGTGCCTCATAATCTCGTCGTGGTTTTGGCACATAAAATTCCAGATGCATTATAAACGTTTTGTTTCGTTGCTCTGGACAAATATATAAGCAGCGCTCGTTCGCTTTCCAAGCCACATAGCTGTGTTCTTCTCACTGAATGTCAGTACGATAATGTTATGTGACGTCATTTGATAGGAAGGCGTCGGCTTGACAGTCTAATATAACCTTCATGCGTTTACTCTCATGACCATGGTTTCGGGATATATGCACGTACCGCCATCTTTCGTCGGTGACTGAGGTGGCCTGCCGTAACTGAGTGGGAAATAGGCGAAAAAAATTCTATCTGACGAAAAAAGTTGGTTGTCAAAAACAACTCCCGGTTCTATACAGTAGAGTCTTATTTGAACATTCTGTTAAAATTACAGTGTCGTACCACAAACCGCGTGGCTTTCGGAGTGTTTAAAATTTTACAATGGGGCCCCATGTGCTTCTAGTGGGCGGTGTTCAATTGTCCTGGGAAGCCACACGGTTCGTAGTGCAATATTGCAATTTTACCACAACGTTCCAGTAGGTCTCTACTGTATAGAACTCCGAGTCGTTTTTGATAGCTTGCTTTTTTCAAGAGAGGTGACTTTTTTAACCCACTTCCCATTCAGTTACGGCAGGACGCCGTTGCTACCGCCAAGAGATGGCGCCACGCGCAAATGTCCCCAAATCCTGGGAATGACAGCTGCTGTGCTGGTATGTAGTAGAGATGATATACCTATAAATTATGTGAAGCTACTGGAGCTTCTCAGAGCGCATTGGAGCCTCTAGCATGAACGCTTTATCTATAAGACGTATCATTTACTCGAAGCTTCACAAAGCGATGTGAGAGCGGCAGTAATATTTAAAAAAAATCTGTGGACGTCATAGTATTTTGTATGTATTAATACAAGTTTGTCGATTACTTGAATATCCCTATGGCAGGAAAGAACTCAAGAAGCAACACACTTGCCTATTAACACATTTATTTGCGAACACCAGCATAATCAAATTCATCTGTTGCGGTGTTCGTAAGATGTGAAGCACAGAGTTCGCGCAGCTAATTGCGTACTATGGATGCGTAGGTGAGTGCGAGGAGCGAAGTACAGGAAAAAAAATATGGTTGATCCCTCCGTCATAGGAATCGGAATAAAACGAAAGTACAGCGTGCGCTTACAGAAGTAACAGAATGTTTACTGTACATTGATATAAGAGAGTTTGCACAATGCACCGTTTAACGTGGATGTACCCACTTTGATGATTAGTGGTACATCTCCTATCCCGACGACTAACGTCCATACTAAATGATTAAGCAATCCCTTGTGGTAGCTGTAGTAGTTAACGGTGAAAGCGTAATCAGAGAACGAGGTGTGATAGCCAGAAGAGCGTCGCATATTGAACGCAGAACTTGGTCTCCATCCCGCGGCATGTTAAATATGATTGAACACCACGGCCGGACTAGAGGGAAACGCAAAGCGCGTCGTGCCGCCCCGGTATCCCGGCCGCGATTTTTCTCGGTGCGAGCGCGTGAGCGGGGAACGCGGTGTTACAGCCAGGTGAGGCAGGCACGCGTCGCAGAGCTATTTTTGGTTTGGATTAGCGTGATGCTATGAGCGAGGCAGACGCTTTTACGATGCTAGGTCTAAGGTCGCCACCTCGCGGTGTGTTAATTCATTGACAAAATTTAACTTCTATTGAAAACGCGCCGAATGGAACGGATGTGTAACGCGTTGCAGGTGCTAATCGCGGAGGCCACAGTAATGATGAATTACCTTACTTTACCGCTTCCAGAGGGCAACACCACGCCGCCGACCTGGAGAGTGGTAGATACAAAAGGCGCGTTTGTAAAGGCTCTACAGTCTGGGACTCTGGCGCAGTGGTAAGCGTGCCGGGCATCTGTTGTTGCGGACCGAGCGGTCGTGGGTTCGATGCCCGTTGACGGAACTTTTTTCTTTGCCATCGTGAATATTTTTTCGACGTCATTTCCGTGACGGAAATACGTCACTGAAGTCTTGGTGGACCCCGGCATAAAACACTTTCGTGTTAAAATATGTCTAATGGTTCCCGCGCGATTTTTATATACTAAACGTTATTTACCCTGTTGTAAGACTCCGTATTGGGCTGTATCACTGTTTGAATATGAAATATTGCACATGGTCCCTGCTGAAACTTTTTTGTAGTAATAACGAAAGAAGTGGAAGTTTTCCATGGGCTCGTTTCTTGGTCAGACACATCCTTGTCTTTTCGTTTCATTGGTTGTTATACTATTAGTCCCAAACTTTGCAATTATGTTCTGATGTGCATACTTGTGATGTGAACGCCGTATGCTGCAAGTGTTTTTTTAGGGACCCATTCAATCTGCCTAGAGCAACTTTTAGCCCTGAAGACTATCCAGTTTTTCTGGTGAAATAAATTTTCATTGATTGATTGATTGACTGGTTGAGTGATCGATTGATCGATTGATTGATAACGCTGGTGCCTTTGAAAAACTCACCTTGGTCGTCGAAGCCGTGGGTGATTTCATGTCCGATAACGCTGCCAAGGCTTCCATAGTTTAAGGAACTGTTTCGATAATAAGTAATATTTCATGATTACTCCAGGCAATGTACATCAAGAGTCACTGCACAACCTCTTACACCAGAGTAGCACGGCGCTTACTTATGCTCTTCTTGCACTGTTTGGGGATAACACCTAAATATCAGCATCTTTTGTCAAGTTAAGCAAAAAAATATCGAATATCCAGAATCATACTATAGCAAAATTACTGGCCAGGATTGCTTGAAAGTGTGGTCAGCCGAGTGAAACAGATGGAAAACTTCGAAGGTTTCATGAGAACCTTTACAAATAGCTCCAAGATGAAACAGAGCTCAACTGCCTAATATGGAAAACTGTAAAGGAATTGAGAAACATTGTAAAAGGATCGATAGGTGGGCTAGTAGCAAAAATTTGTTCACTAAACTGGGAACGTGGGAACGTACAAAGGACTACGAAGAACTACGTGTTGTGTAGTTCATCGTCGTCCTTTGTCTGTTCCCACGCTCCCAGTTCACTGAACGAATTGAGAAATAGGCACATTGTTCAGGCGTTCACTCGAAAATTGAAATATCTTGAAATTTGGTCGCTATAGTTCTGCTAGCTTTTGCAGTTAAGGTTTTGACGCATGGATATCTTGGTGGGCGGACATTTCACTTGAAAAGAGTATTGTATAGCTGAAAGCTACACTTTCTGAGGAAAGTTCATGCGCCACAAGTTGGCAGTGTTAAGGGGCTTGTTAGTAGACTCGAAAGATGCAAGTCACCGGGTGAGTTGCTTTCCAACGTTAGATATTAGAAAACGGAATGCATCTCACCTTGGAAGGCCGTGTTGATAGAAAAGGCCCTGGAGGATTGCTGAAGGATACACTGCGGAAAACGAAATCGTTAAAATTTTCCTCTGACTTTACCGGTTTGAATTTTGAAGGACCAGCGTAACTACTTGTTTGAGAACTAATATTTGTGCTTGCGGCGGTTCGTGCAGTGAACAATTAGGGTTGAGTATCTTTTCTTTATTTATATAATTGCTACTGTAAAAGTTACGAAATGCAAGTCATAGCCGTGAATTCACTTCTTTCGTGTTTTGAAAAAGACTTATGAAAAGCTAACTCCCATATTCTAATACCCTTGTTACACAGGCAGCCTAAACCGCGGTTACGCTAACCGCGGTTTCGTTAACCGCGGTTCGCTGATGTTACACGGCACACGAAACCGCGGTTATGCCGCTAACCGCGGTTTTAAGAAACCGAGCTTGGCAACCTCGGTTAGGCAGATAACCGAGAAAATGGCGGCGCCCACCACCGATGAGTGCATGCCGGCGAGCGCGCGTGAAAAACGAACGAAATGGACGACACGGACCACGGAAAGCCTGATAAGGTTGTGGGAAAATCATTTGCGTGATCTGCGGAGCACGTCACGCGATGCAAAGGTGTACGCGGCAATTACAGCCGAGTTAAACGCCGAAGTTCCGCCTGACGCAGACCAATTCACGCCAAAGCAAGTCCGGATGGATGCTTTCGCGCTGTGTAACATCGGCGAACCGTGGTTGGCGCTAACCGCGGTTCAACGCGGTCAACCGTGGTTGGTCGTAACCGCGCTTGCTTTGCCTGTGTAACATGGGTATAACGCGATGCCAGGTATTGACGAAGACCGCAGGCACGAAAGACACACATAAGATAAGGATAACAGAGGAAAGAAATGTTTGTTTCTTACTGCGACGTGCATATATTTCAAAGTGCGCAGCCGCTGACTGGGTTGAGCCAGGTTGAGCCAGTTTAACGCGTAAAACAAAAATGCTCGTGTGTTGAGTGACTTGCAAGGATCGATATTGCAAATGCTAATATCCTACGCTGGCGCTTAGCTTCACTCGTCAATCGGAAACTTGAATTCATCACGGTTCACGTGATGGCGCCAGCAGTCACCTCGTGGCGCGGTGATGTGACAGACAGATGGAGACACGGTTGCACAAGCGGCAAATTACAGCTACTACAGTGAATCCGAATGAATATTTGGTTACCCGTACACAGCGTATTGGGAAGAGGTCATGAAACACTTCTCCAAATAATCGTCGAATGACCTCGGTATTGTAGTGTATTGCGTCACGAATGGATTGCCACCACAATTTTTCGGATCCGTCCAGAGCCAGTGGACTAGGGGTTTGTAGCGCGCTTTGAACACTTTCTCTCTTCTCTCGTCCCGACGAGCGCGCTGGAAGCTACGCAGGGAGGGATTGCACGGAGGAAAGAAGTTACGTCAGCGCGCGTCATAACCTTGAGCGTGTGTGATGAAACGCGATCCCTCTCTGCCGCTATGATCCGTCTGCGCGAGAGTGACTCACTGTGTAATGTTAGATGACTATGGAGGGCGGCGCCGGCAGGTGGCGGCACACCGTGGCAAGAAGCGCATCTGATCCAAGGGACGCTCTTGATTTCTGTCGGCTGTTGGCCAATAGCATGCTATCTGTTCGACGTCAAACAGCAGGCGCCAGCAGCTCAGAAGAGAGTGAGCACAGGCCTCTGTATGAAAGGAGGGCGCCTGAGAAAATGACAACTTCGAGCTCCGCTTGTAAGCTCTCCTTGCTACGCACCAGTGTTGCGGAATTGGTGCCTCCATTCCATTCCGATTCCATTCCGATTCCATTCCGCGGAATTAGTACTTGCCGCAGCTCCATTCCTTTTAATTCCTTGAAACCGAAAAACTTAGCCCATTCCCACTCCGGGAATGGCCGGGCAGTTCAGTTCCATTCCTGTAATTCCTCGACATGGCAAAGGCATCTTGATAGTTTTATCGAGTTAAGAATCAACGCCCCATAAAGCTGATGTCATCAGATGCACTAGTAACTGCAAAAGTACGCAAAACACGTTACCAACGTCGAGGGATAGTAGCTTGGTGACATGTCTCGTGCAGTACAACCACCCTACTAATTCGCATAGGGGCAGTTCTCCCGCTACCTATAGTATTTGCATGGTCAGCATGTTTGAACGAATGCTGATGTTTTTAATATTGCTTAAGCTTAAATGTGTTAATGCGAAAATGACGACATAGCGTAGACGAAAGTGTGCTCTATTTTCGGAAAAAGACGTAATTCCATTCCCATTCCATTCCGTGCAAAAGACGCTTAATTCCATTCCCACTCCATTCCTCCAAGCTTTGCCCCCATTCCATTCCGGTGTCGCGAAAATGTGGAATGATTCCGGAGTCATTCCAATTCAAGAGTGGCAACTCCGCAACACTGCTACGCACGACTGCAAGATTTGGCTGAGATGTTCATAGCAGTGTCTGCTATCCGCGAGATGTTTTCTCACCAAGCCCGAGGGGTGGCTCATGACCCCTTTAACTGTAATGCAACCCTGCAAATTGTCTTTGTAGGTTGCAGAGGCACGTGCGCAATTTGCGATTTTGCAACGGATGCAGTAGCTTGCCCCCTAGCGTCTGTTACCAGAAGAATGTGTCAAGCTGTGGTTACTAAGAAAAAGAAAAAAAAAGAGCTGTTACACTTACACATCTCGTTTGTGGTCGGATTGTAGTAGGCGTTCACCTCGGCGGCGGGAACAGGCCAACTGCATTTCGAACGAAAAGACACGAATTTTACGTCGGCTGATCTTGATGTTATTGATGCTGATAATGGAAACTCGTTGAAGCCAAAGAAAGGGCGGTGGCTAAGACGACTGGAAGCCATTGGAATCCAATGGTTTCCGCTCTCCAGGCCCCTGCCTCCACTTTGTCGGCAGGATCAGAGAACGTTTCATCTAGTATATGAACAGTAAGCTGACAGCTTTTTTTAGAAAACGCGGATTTTCGTCTTTCACAAATGAACAACATGAAAAACAAGCGGGTCTGTAGATATTAGGGTTATAGTTATTGTTGTGTGATAGGTGGAGCATTTTTTATAAAATGCACGCAGTGTGCGGAATTTCGGGCATAAGTAGATGAAGGCTACAGTATAGGCTAGTGAAAGAAAGAGAGAGAAACGAAAGGAAAATGCAGGGAGGTTAACCAAGCTTTGGTTCGGTTGGCTACTCCATACGTGGGATGGGAAAAAGGGGCAATCATATATAAGACAGTGAAGAAACAACATAACTAAGAAAAGTAAGAAGTGAACAGTTAGTGAGAACACACACAACACGAACTCGCGCTCGTAGTTCACAGACGCTCGCGAAGTCCGCTCGACTTCAAGCAGCTAAACAGGGCTACTTAAACTGTAGCACGAGTGCGAGTAGGGGAGATCATCTTATTTATGCTGCTCAATATGAGCCTCCGTCATTTCTCCAAATTGTACGACTGTTCCTTAAACCAGCTAAAGTTGTTTCACAACGGCAATGCTCACCTCTTCATCTATTTTTTTTTAACACGAAAGTGTTTTATGCCGGTGTCCACCAAGACTTTCTTGACGTATTTCCGTCACAAAAATAGGTCACATGATCATATGATTAGATCGCAAAGAAAAAATGTTGCAGTGGCTTAGCTCGGTTATGCCAGGATAACGTAGCGTTAGTAAAGGTTCAGCTAATTATGCTTAGCTTTCCTGAATGTCTAGGATTAGCTTAATTATCATGATTACTGCTGCTCCAATGACACACACATGGTATACGTATTATGTGGCACATGTATATTTATTTTGCCAGGCAACTACTTCGGGATCCGATGAGTTAAGCTTCTCCGCTCTTCTGCGCCGTTCAGCAGCATTTGCGCTCTCCTTCTCCATGGCTATACCACATTGGCAAACGCCAGTCAGAGGCGCTATCAAGCGGCTCCAGCGCAGTGTCAGACGGTGACTGTACAGCGAAGGCGAATAGCTGCGCGCGCGCCGGCGCCAATACGTCTGCCAAGGCTACGACGTCACTCCTCTGGAAAGTGCAGACCGGCGCCGGCGAGTCGCGCGGGGCGGCGGCGGAGTGCGAGAGAGGTGCCGGCTCCGGTGCGTGACATCACTGATCCTCGCGCATGCGCAGCATGGCTCTTGAAGATCCTCGCGAAACTGGCTCCGCTAGGCCAGTGTAGCTAACGCTACGAAAACTAGAAGGAACAAGTTCCGTAAACGCGAGTGAAACCAACGACCTCTCGGTCCGCGACGATAGGTGACAGACGCTATAACCCCTGCGCCACGGTCACACATACAGGAGGCTTCACGAAGGCGCCTTTTATTTCTCACACTTTCCTCTCACAGTGCTCTTGGTTCGCGGGGTGGTGTCGCCGTCAGGGAGCAGTAGAGTGAAGTAATGCTTGGCTTCCGCGATTAACTCCGGCAACGCGCCGTTGCACCGCTGCTACGGCCGTCCCATTCGGCGCGTTTCCGAAAGTGTAGCTTTGTGAACGCCTTACACGACGAGGTGGCGGCTTTAGCCCAATTCTCGCTCATAGCATCCATCCATATTAAAAAAGAGCTATTCGACGCTCATCTGGCTGTCACACTGCGTTACCCGCTCGAACCGTGAGGAATCACGGCTAGACTAGAGGGGAGACACGACGCGCGTCGCGTTTCCCGTCGCATTTATAGCCCCGCCGTTGTGTAATCTTTCTGTCAACTCTTTAACATTACACAGGATGGCTACCTTAGCGCAAGCTCAGTAAAGAAGCTCAGCGTTCAATAACCGACGCTCTTCTGGCTGTCACACCGCTTTCTGCGATTACGCTCTCCCCGTGCGAATGTAACTGCCTGAGCAATACTAGCAACAGCGCGTTGCCGGAGCCGATCTCGGAGGCCGCGAGTATTCCATCATGGCACTAACGAGCACCATCTGCGAGCGTTTCCGTAGTCTCAGAGCGGCGGAGGCTCTCGCTGCAATATTGTAGAAGACTCTGTGGTCGATGATATGCGGCGTCCATGGGAATTCGATTCGGTGGCGACGCAGCTACGTGATTCACCTTTCGCGTCAGCGTGTCACGCCTCCTCGCCAGTGTAGGGCCGCTTCCAAATGGATTAACGGTGTTTCTCCGCCATGTACAGCTTCGAGTACACCGGCACCGACTACTAGGAAGCGTACACCTTGCCGTTTCTCTCCTCAAATGACGACTCTTTGAAAGAGTGCATGCCTAGTTAGTGTTTATTATGTGCACGTTGAAGCCATCTTTGCGCGGGATTCACAATATGTTGTGTCCAGGTGTATGTTAACTACCACAGCTACCACAAAGGTTTAATCATGTTCATGGACGTTAGCCGTCGGGATGGAGATGTGCCACCGGGCGTCAACGTGGGCGCGTCCGCATCAAGCGGTGGTATAGCTGCCAAACACCAATAGACATGGTGCAAGTTCTCGTTTATGAATATATAATAAACATTGACTTACTTCTGCGAGGACATGCTTCACTTTCGTGTTATACCGATTCCTATGACGGAGGGATCAGCCATTTTTTATGCAAGTTACCTGGCTGAATTCATCGCTTTTTTATATCTTCGAATTACCCACTATTTGATACGCTTTTGTATCATGTAATCATGTTGATATTAGACACAAGAGGTAAACTGCAAGAAACATGCCGGAAGCACGCGTTTGAGTGTTTAAAGTTCTCACCTCTCGTTGTCGTAAGGAAGGCGCAGTTTCAGATGCCAAAATATATCGTTGTTGTTATAGAGGTATCGCCACATATTTGTGAAGTGATCGGATATGTTCAATTCGGGTACCTGTGGTAATGAACGGTTGATTGGCGTGTAATCTGAATACCCAAATTCCGGTAAATTATTCGGTCAATCAGTCATTCCATGCGCAAAAAAAAAAAAAAGCCTATACTTCGCACTTTCAGCCGGACGAACAGTCCTCATGAGGATTGTTCGTCTGGCTGAAAGCGCTTCTATAGAGTATATCATTTAGAGAGTATATCCTATAAAAGTATATCCTATAGAGAGCAACCTGCAGGTTGCTCTCTATGGGATATACTCCATCTTCGACTTATCTTTGAACGTGTTCGCTGTAAGGCGTATACAATGGCTGTATACTTTTTTACTCATTACCAGCGTTAAAGTGCAACTGCACTCTTTCAACCTCAGCCATAGCCAATGCGCCATACGATCGTGCAATTTTTTTTATTGTGAAAACAAAACTCTGCTTATATCCTGAGTACATAACGGCAAGCGCCATTTTTTTACCCAATCGAGAAAACACTCGCTAGCGACCTAAAAATTCAGTGTAATCTCCAGCTAAAAAGCTAAGGTGAGTTTGCCATTAGATTCTGTCAGAGAGCCATGCCAGCTAAAATCAGCTCTAAGATCAAGTGTTTTTGTTCGACTTGTAATAAACGCCATAGGCTTAATGGGAAATAAGTGTCCGTCACCTTTAGCTAAAGGGTGTTGTACACCAAGGACGTTTCATATGCAAAACGAGGTTGTTCAAACAGGATGCTACCCTAACATCCCGTTCGTCACGTGTACAGCAAAGGTAATCTATCAGATTCATGCGGCAAGCAGTACATAGGACAAACTGGCCGCTGTACTAATGACCGGCTTCGGGAACACACTTGTAACGTCAGGAATGGTCGTAATGGGTTCTTGGCAGCGCACGTGTGGCTGCAAAGCGCTTTTGCTTGACATCGTTATTGTTGAAAAAAAAAAAAAAGAAATAAAACAAGAGAAATTCCCGAGGCAGCGAGGATTTGTAGATTACGGCTGAACTGCGTCATTACTCCCTATCTCGGGCTTTGTCAAAAATAATTGTCTTTCCTGAGAATGTATGATTTTCGCGCATGGCAGTTTTGGGCGTCTTGAATGATTTGTTCGTTTTTCGCATTTCTAGAGTATATATGTGCGCGCACCTCGAAATAAACTGAAATAAAGCGCTCGCCTTCGTCCCTTCTCTTGTCCTGTGTCAAATTTTGCGTTACGTGATCATCGAGTAAAAGCAGTTTTCTTTTCACGCTCATCTTGTGTCTTCAAGCAATACTATAACGTTTTTGGAACACACACTTATCCTTTATGTTTAACCCACGAACGAATTCGTGCTTTATTTCCATAGTTTTCGGCATTCATGCTCACTAGGTTATACTTATTTCTCTAATCAAGATATTGACAACTGTTCTCTCAGTATTCTTTTACCCCTAAAACCGACGCTCACGGTAATGCTGCCTAGAGGTGACCCGGAAGGATTCGCTCCGTGGATTTCATAAGCAACGGTCGCGTCGTCCGCGATGCCGAGTACCGCTCACCGATCGAGTTTCGACTCTCCGTGATGTCCTCCGCCTTGCCGATCGTCGTGCCGTGACGGTTGCTTCGTCCGCCAAGCAGAGCACCTCTCACCGACTAAGGTTCACCTTTACGTGATGTCCTCGTGCCTCTAGCCGATCGTTGCCCCGTCCCTGAACTCTGCTGACCGGATCCCCCCTACCCTTTCCTATTATTCTTTTAACCCCTCCTTATCCCTTCCCTTTGAGAGCTACTGCTGAGGTGTCATCCCAGAGATAGACAGTTGCGGGGCTCTCAAAGTTTCTAATCTTCCTGCTTTTTCATTATTAAGAATCACTTCCCCGGTGACCCGGAATGTATAAAAGTGTTACTCACGTATTTGTATCTCTTGAAGAAAAGTCATGTTCATCACGTAATCCGGGTATCCAATTTTTAAACCCATTTTCTTCAACTGAAAGGCAAGAACCGCGTGCTGTTGAATTTCATGATTTTAATACCCTTAAAGTTGCTGGTTTGAGAAAAAGTTCGAAATTAACTGCTCCAACCACGCACGTATAAAGGAGCTTGTCTCGTCATGTCCAGATATAAGTAGACATATACAATCATGGACATTTAGAGTAGGAACAAGTTAGGGTTTACTAAAACGCGAGCTTTCGCATGATATCAGTAAGAAATGTTTTTATTGATATTTTATTCAATACGCCTTAAAGCATATTCCTTCTTACCTTCTTCAGCGCGGCGTTTCTTGTGCTGTTGTCCATCCATGTTATATTTTCAAGCTCTTTTCGAAATGCTTCGGTTAAATTCCCGACGTACTGTTCCACCTGAATGGAGAAAGTTTCACTATTTATGAACGCACCAGTTAGAGTCTTTTAAGAAGGTTGGTTCTCATGCTACTTAAAGTGCAAACCTAATTACGAAGTGGAGTTTCCGAAAATAATTTTCGTAAGCATTTTATAACAGTACTGCCATCCTGCTGTGAGGCGTTTGTAAGTGTACAAAAACACTAAATGTGGTGCTCTTCGGAACAAAGGCCGTAGCAGTACCAAGAGTGTGCCGCCCCACTCACTTCTTAGGCTCGCGACGGCCGCGCCATCTAAAGGAGCTTCAATGTACTTCTTATAGTCTACCTGAGCCGGAGTGCACACATCTAAAGAAGTACCCGGCGCCTTATTTGAGCACCAACATCGCCTTATAACGTATCAATCGGAAATTGTTTACCAGTGCTTTTGGTGCTAAATTTGTGAGCAGCTATCAAAGACAGGAAATATCTAGATCAAATATGTACACCTTTCCAACACCCACGCAGAATGGCATTAGCGTGAAGTGCTACCCTAACACCCCATGCACATTTTGTTCCTTGTTTGGGGTGCTAAATTAACACCCGTTGTGGAGTGCGTAGACTACGGCACCCCAAGTGTTTCATTCTGAGGACCAACTGATCTACACCCTTAAGGTCGTAAAACGGTTAGTGTGTATGCACAAGATCCAGGTGGTGACTTCGCGAGCTATTTTTTATTTGCAGTACAACGATTTCGCCTAACGTAGTCGAGAGTTCGACGGAATACCGTCTGGTCAGGTAAAGGCATTGTTAAGAAGCAGGTCACTGACCAATGTCAAAAATCAAAATGACGTTTCGGGGTCCGTACATTGGTCAGTGACCTGCTTTTTAACGATTTCGCCTAGAAAGCATTCATTTCATTTTTCTTTCGCAAATACTAGTGACGTCAACAATAGATGGCTCGGTATTCAAGCAGTTGTATCAGCAACTCCAGTAGACTTTCTGAGGAAGTTATAGCTGTGTCACCCTTAAGCGATTCCAGGAACACACTTTTTTGTCAGCACTAGCAACCGTACAAGGTCTACAGGCCACAAGATATTTCAAATCGGTCATGTTGTATGTTTCCTACCTCTGTTTTTGCGTCGGCACTGAATTTCTCCGTCACGTACATACGGTCGATGACTTGCTGCATTCCCGCTACTCAAGGCAGATATGCACCGTTTCCATCTTTCCGTTTCAGTCTGAACTCCCCAAGCGATTTTGCTAAGCTCGAAGGACGCATTTCGGAAGGCGCTCGACAAGTCAAACGCCCAACCGAGCACGACGCGGGCTCCGGCGTAGTTGTACAATGTTTCTCTGAAAAAAAAAAGGAAGCAAAGTTGGCGATATGCAACCCTGTCCCCGTCTGTATAAAGCTCGCGAGCAGCCGGCCTTGCTCTGCGGGGCGATGCGCGGCCTAATAGGCATGCGTACCCGTCATGCATGAATGACAACGTTGAAAGGTGCCTTAGTTAACTGAGTGCACTCGGCCGCACGGGCGTCTCGATGACAAAGTATTACGCGTTTGAGCTAGCACGCGCCCGACTCTTTTTAGAAGAAATGCTGCGCGCTTTGTGACTGTTCCGAGATGCGCGGTCGAATGAGAAAGTTATAACCTTGACTGGGAAGTGGCGAAGTTGTATGGCATATAATCAATGTCAATAGTGATTTTACAAACTGGATTTTACGAATATAATGTAATATGTAATTTCCATCTCGACCAGCATGCCGAGTCCATAAAATCATTGGTAAAGCATGCAGCACTGCGAAATTGCTCGTTGTGACAAAAGGCCCATGTTTCACTTCATGCCGTGCAGAAAGTGTGATTGTTTTGATAAGTTTCGCCGGCGCCGTTCCGCTTGCGTCGTCTTGCTGTAACGCTTCACTGACTCGCGGGCTTGGATTCAATACTCTTAATTCCGTTCCTCTGTATTCTACAACGTAGATCATATATTAGTAAATGTGTTTGACTAAGTAAAATCCATGTAGTGCAATCCATCTGCTTCGGACATTGGCTTGTAGACAAGCAATGCGTGAATCCTTAAGCGTGCGAGCTTTTCGTTTCAATGTAGGATGTAAGCGCCTCCCATTGATATCCGCTTACCCCATATTATATAAATATCATCATGCGCCAAATCCGTAAACACCTAGGCAACTTATGATTTCACTAACAGTTTTCTCCGTCTGCCATTCTCGAATCAATGTTCTTGCTCAATTTGTATTGCTTTCCTCACTGCCGTGGCGGCCGCATTATTTTTATAGTACTTTTACAGCAAATCTCTGCATGACTCAGTAAACATGAGTTGGGTGTAAGCTTGGTCCTTGTAAGCTCGCTTTGCCGCATCAATTGTTCCAGTGAAGCCTACCCATAAAGAAAAGAAAACTTGGAGGACGCTTGAGCTTTGCCTTCAAGAGTAGAACGCGACAGCCTAATTGGGCTCCGTGCCCATCGCATTTTCATTTGGTAGCCTGGCTTCGGTTCTCGGTGCATGCCTCAACGGCGCCGCAAGGAAACGGTCTGTGCGCGTAACATTGGCCATGTTTCAAACTCTCCTAGAATTCCTGCTGCAATTACAGTTGCGAAGTGCCTGACTACGCCATAATTCTTCCTTTTGCGAATCAGCGAAGGGCCCATCTACGCGTCCGTAAGGCAACACCCGAACCTACGCAGCCTGCTCACATTGTTGATGCTTTTGCTTATGATGATGATTAAATATGTCTAAGCGCTTTGTAATGGCTTGAACCTTTAAGACACCCTCTCGTTGCGCAGCTCACATGTTTTGACGCCTGGCGTGATTCCACGCTTCTGCCATGCAATATTACATGCGTTAAGGAGACCTCCTCCCACTACAAGACATTCACACATTTTTTTTCGAAACAGTTTCAGGCAATGGCGTTGCTCTCTGGTAGAACACCTGGTTGCCACGCAGAAGGACTGGGTTCGACTTTTCGCTGGAACCGAATATTTTTTACTGTTTATTTTATTCTGCATATTCCTGCATTTTTCGCTCACGGACAACGCTGATTTTTCGCTCACAACCAAGACCGACGACGCCGACACCACACTGAAATTTCTGCGAAACCAACTCTTCAACGCTATCACGTTAAAACGTCGTCCATTCTGATGCACAACGAAATAAATGAAACCAGCAGCTGTCAAGTAGCACATTCTATTTATGTGCCATTTAGTACTTCCAGAGAGAAATATGATTACGAGAAAACACGAACGAGCAACGGGCGTGTAATGACCACGAGCGAGAATATGTGTGCGTGCGTGTGCGTGCGTGTGCGTGCTTGTGCGTGTGCGTGCGTGCGTGCGTGAGCTTTTCGTCTCGATGGCAGACGCCGAGTCCCGCTCAAGGCAACGTCTTTTCATCAAAATTCTGTGTGACCTCTGTGTCGTGTGCTACAAGCTTCGGTGGCCATCCAGCTTCACAGAGTGGAATGACTCCTGTTTCTTTCTTTTTTTGTGTGTGAATATACGTACTTCCAGCCTTTCCTTTATATGGCTACATTGCACTGAACTGTTTGTACAAAGGTCACACGAAGGGGAGATCTGTCACAGCGTTACACAAGTTCTTGTGCCATTGCGCGTTAACTTACGGATTAATTGTAGGCAGATATTCGTTAAGCTTTGTGTAGTAGCTCAGAGCATACATTTCCACTGTTTCGTTTTCATTCAGCGTAATGTTCGCTATGGAGAACTCCTTGTTAAGCAACGTAAGCAGAGAAATCTGGAAAAAAGGAACATGTGAATATTCACCCGCGTTATCATTTATTTATTTATTTGTTTATTTAATTATTTACTTCTGGCGCAATCCTAGATTACCCGTGAGGTGTTCTGTGTGAGGCTTACGTTACAAGTGGGATACGGGAATTATTAAAGAAATCAATGCCTTTATTAATTAGAAAAGTAAGAAAGCAAGAAGTTCGAATTATTTTAAACGTAAAGAACATTACTTTCAAACCGTATTGGCTTCTTCAAACGATATAGTAATAGGCAGTCGACTCATTTGCCACGTCTCGAATACGATGCACCTAATTGCTTTGGTTCTGCGTAAAAATTGGCATTGAAGACAGGTTACGCATTGGGTGGTTCATTATACGGCTTCGCAGGGTTGAGTTAAAAAAGTTGTCTTCTTTCCAGGATCACGTATGTGTGCGGAGTGTCACCTTTGCGGCGCCTATCGGCTGACTGTGGTCGACAAGCCTGCCGAGCTGACAGCAGCACGTGAGCTGCATCTTTTCTCGCATAAATTGTGGTCGCATGTCCTTCATTGCCTCTGGGCCTATTATATCAGCAATACGCCGCTTTCAAGTGTGCATGTTGCTCTCAGGACCGTGCACTTCTCGATCGGTCAGTACATCAGTAATTGCGTTATTAATAACCGCAAACACGTGCAGCTGCCAATGAACAGGAGAGATAGGAAAGGGGGATGTTAAGCGGCCTAGAAAAACTGGCATGCTGCCCTACATTGGGCAAAGTGATGGGGGAGTTTCAAAGTTAGAGGCAGAGAGAGAGAGAGGGAGAGAGGGAGTTGGGGATCCGACACACAAAGAGTCGCACTCCTCACAGTTGCAATATCGCTTTTGGTCAGTAACCACCGATGCAGATCTAATTTGAGTGATGCATTCGTCGCCTTCATCCGTGGTGACTTCTCAGGACGACATACTGAAATGGTTACTGCCGCTGTTATTAAGTCCAATACAACAGTGTGGGCAAAATAGTCTAAAGAACCATGGTTTGTATCTGGAGAATTGCATAATGAAGCCGTCGAGTGCAACATGTATCTAAAAGGCTTGATAGTGTTGCTTAAACCTCATCTATATATAGGAATCCTTACGTTTGTGTAATTACTGTCCAGTTCAGAAATATTTGTCCTATGATAAATTTGTAGAATGTTTCTTCTTTCCTCTGGCGGGGCTGTCATCTGCAACGATATAGAATAATAGTGAACGGCGAGCATGCATTTCGACGATGTTTGAATTATAATCAAGCTAGATGCTACTGCGACTTGTGTTTGTGTTATTTTCATACAAAACTCGCGGGGGTGATACAGAGCGATAACTATAGATTATTCTCGGAAAGAATCCTTTTATACAATAGCATTTTTCTTTTTGCAAAATAGTCCATGACAAACGTCCATTTCTTTTCCGCTTAAGCACCTGCACTGTAATAACGTTTTATTGGTCATTTGGCACCCGTTCTTATTGTCACATCAGGCGTTTGCCATGTCATCTTTGTTCTTTAGTAGATGTCGTGCATTATGTGACATTACGTGGAGCTTAATTATCGAGTGCGGGCTCGAAAGAGACCTCGTGAGTCTTTTTATCAACAACCTTCGCAGTGCCGTAGCACTGTACAGACCTCGTTCTCGCAGACGTTCATTGAGAGACGCCATTCTCAGGCAAGGCTCACACAACGAAATGCTCTAGTAGGGCCGGCGCTTCAGGTCACAAGAAATACACGTTTTGCATGGCACTTATCGATTTTCTGATAAAATGCCTAACTGTTTTTTTGTCTTTTTTATGATCTTGCGACACATGAGTCGCTGAAAATCTTTGAGTTTATACCAGCTAAAGGCTCCTTCACGTTGTACAATTCTAGCGCAGAGCGTTGAAATGTGGTCTTTTTTTAATTTGAAGTGAACAGCTTGTATTCCTATCTTATCCTGCTGTTGAAGTTTTAGCTGTTAACCGATGCTTCGCGTAGTGAATTAAAACGCGTTCCTTGTTATCTCGCATTCGGCTACTGTTCTCAAGGACAGCGGTGTTTGTAGTGTATATGTTGTGCAATATGGCTGCTGTAATACAACAAAAACTAAAGCCCTGAGCGCTTTCTTTGCAGGTGCCGTATGTTCACGCTCCGTTTATGTCGATGTATTTGAAGAGGAAATTGAGTGAACAAAGCCTACACTTTTAATGAGGCCCCGCGTAAAGTGCGAGATATAGTTAGGAAACTAGTCCTTTTTCGCCTAGTTTTCTGGCTATAGCTAGCACTCTATCCGGGGTTTGATTAGGAGTTTAATGAACGTCAAGGCGTTCTTTGCAGAAACTGTCCCAATTCTCGCGTTCTTTTTATCTTAACACGAATGATCGCAGATGATCTCGCGATGCTCCCGATAAGGCAGCGTAGTTCTTGTAGTATCAATTTATGATTGGCCTATTTCAAAGTATGGACAGTGCGTTTGCGAAGGATATCGTAAACAGCCTATTATAACCGAAAAAAGAACGTAAACAATTTCGTCATAAGACTTGATTCTCACATTGGCGAGATCTCTTTCAAGGAGCATGATATTGCAGACGACGGTCGTGAGCTCGTCATCTGTAATGTTGGGTTGCACGAATTTGACGGCGACTTCGAGAAGTTTCTTGTAGGCTTCAGTTATGCCCTTGTTATGTTCGCTGTACGGATCTGTAAGCTGGTTTCGGCCCAATTTCATGAAGGCTGGCTTGGTCAACCTGCAATGTAAAAATGACGGAAGTGCGCCTTAGGATCTCTCGCGTGATTAAACCGATATCATGACACACTTAGATTGACTCATAATATAAGAGGAATGTGGACCGAGTGCTAATGACTTGAATGTTGTTGGGGGAGGAGGAAGAAGAAAACGCGGAGGGGAAGGCGGTTCATTAGAAAAGCGTGTGGCTGGCTCCTCCATGCTGGGGAGAAAAGAAAAGGGGATTATATAGACGAGGGAGGGAGAGAGAGAAGGCAAGAAAAACGCGAGGAAGTGGTGTACGTGCGCTAGACTGCGCGGCTTACTCAAATGCGTTCTCTCAGGGCGTTCATCCGTAGGAGGCGTAAAAGTGCCCTCACTGCCTTATGAGTCCAACACGTAAGGAAGCCAAGGAAGGCATAAGGGGTATTGTATGTGGTTTTCAACTGCAGTGTGTTAATTGTGACATAAATAGGAATGAGCCAAAAATGGACGAAAAACCAAGCTGCCGTCCGTGGGGACCGAACCAATAGGTTTGACCTCTACCGTTCAGTTAAGAAGTTCATGTCTCCTACATATCCCCTGGCCTCATTCTTTGTTGGCCTCATTAGGTTGTGTCTAACAAAAAAAAAAGAAATAAGAACAGCCGTTAAGGAAGTTTCCTTCATTCGTTATTTCACTGCCCTATGGGCCGACGAGCAATGGTGACGGGGCGCCTTCACGGAGAGTGGTCGGTCATCCAGCCATAGCCACGCGAGAGATTATTGAAGCGAATAAAATCGGGGGCATTTGCAAAATAAACGTCATGTTTTTATTGCGATATCAATTATATGGGCTCCGGGACCATTTTAGCCGTCACCGTCGCCGTAGCCGTGAGGTTCTGTACAGAGTTCAATTCGACAGCATCTCCCTGCACGTCGTATGTGCCATGTGCGAGTGAAAGCGTGCGAGGACAGCCGACGATCGCGGCTCATGCTGAGAGACAACGCACCGGCCGTCTTTCGTCGCGCGAAAGGTTCATATGCGGCGGAGGAGGAGGGGGGGGGGGAGCGTCTCGTAACAGGAACTGCCTCGCTCCGACACGAATTGCGTACTTCGATCCGTTGGGCGCGGTCGCTCGCGCCCTATCTTGACATACCTTTGCACGTGCTGTGTTCTCCCCGATAACTTTGCATTGAGGCGATAGACAGCACGAAGGTCCCTTCGCCAGATGCTGCGGCCCCATGTCCTAACGCCAGAGTTTTCATGAGTTACGCCAGATCGATTGCAAAAGGAGATAGGTGCTAGCCTTACTGCGTATAAGATTCCATTTCGTTGCTGTCGCATTTGTTGCTTTGCCCTTGCGGCAAAACTGTCTCCTTTTAAGTGTGTAGCACCTGAGGGGCCCGGCTTGTCGTCCATCTATGGGGGTCGTGTGGCGTGGTCACGCTCAGAGTAAAGCGCTCAGTACAGGCCATAACAAGGCTACCAATGCTCAAAACCTGGTTAAAGTGAACGAACAAGGTCTGAAATAATATAATTAACAGAAATAGCCAAGACGTAATTGCAATAATTATTTAAAATCGCTTAAAACATCTCCGAAACATGCGGCTGACTCCGGCGCCACGCATGAGAGGGCGCCACCGCCTCGCAGAGCGCCCGATTTCTCCTCTCAGCGGCTCTTTACGGCGCTACATCTGAAGGGGGAACAACCTGACGGAACTCGCTGCAGACGACGCGCATCTCAACTGCCGTAACAAGCAGGAACTCGATAAAGCGCAGCAAAAAGTAGTGCACATGTCGCACACCGAGTCTGCTGCGAATCTTCCAAACAAGATTCTACTCGTGCCGGGGACCTTACATGCTTACCTCAAACATTGGCGTCATCGACGGTTTGGTAATCGGAGCAGTGGGATCTCTACGAACGGGAATCACTGGGTTCCCGTGCCACGCACTTCCTCAGCTTTCACAGTAGCGGAGCTGTCTTTTTAAAGACGATAGTCTTTCTTGGGATACTTAATCGGAGAAATTTTGGTCACAAAGGAAAGTTTATTGAACCTGTACACGCAAGCGCGAGAGATACTTATAAACTAAATATTTATAAATTGCGTCAGTGTAACTTATACAAACGCTAGACGCAATTACTGGCTGGAGTAATACACTGTACACTACCGAGCAACTATAAAACAACAACCAAATTAGCTAAAGCATCTTACGTGTTAAGGAGATGAGGAAAAACAAAATAAAGAAAGAAGAGGGGAGAAACGGAAAGGGGGGGGGTGTAGCACGGGTAGTCGGGTAACTTGTTTCTTTTTCTGTCTGTCTTTCTGTTTGTCGGCACGTCACTCGATTCAGCCACTCGGCCAAAGTGGAACCACTTGCCCAAGGACCAGCAATCTTGAACTGGTACGGCTGTTCATACTTGTGAACGTTGTCGGTCAAGAAGTAAATATCACGCATATCTGAGGCGCAACATCACTAGGTAAGTATTAGGAGGTGTGTTCCTTTAATAGAAAATGCATACATACGTAATTCTAAAGACCCTAGTTTCTTAAGATGCGCTAAAGGGGGTCGAGCGCCGCCTCCGGATAATAAAGTTCTTTGCTTGCCTGCCTGCCTGCTGCAAATGGTGGTGGTGGTGGTATAGTCGCGGACAACTTTTCTTGGCAATGAAGCGAAGGCTACAGAGCCACAATGCACGTATCCTACCGCTAAGGAATGTAGTCCCACAACTGCGTCCGTATTTTCTGCGTGAGATATATAAAATACTCCTTCATTTTCTACATGCAGCTTTTTGAGACGAAACACAGCGCGCACAAGCGAGATATTTGTATTTCTTTTACTTTATACGTTGTCACTTTGCTTTTTTGCGTGCGTGAAAAAGTCGCGCCATTTACCCGTACCTTAGACGCTAAGCAGCGTTTGTGTCGAAATGCAACGCTAGCCATCACTTTCCACGGTGTTACGAGACGCGCGCCAAACCGGATTGCTTCGCGTAGCAGTACATGTGCAGACGCTCCGCCCCCGTAGCTTTCCCTTCATTGCCAAGAAAAGTTGTCCGCGAGTTTTTTTTTATAGTGGTTTGAAGAGGAAAAGGCGCCTAATTTCTGCAGCCCGGTCGGGAGCACGGCGCAGCGCCTGAAAATGCGACTGCGCTGAAACTTGCCTTCCTCCGTGCCCTCTGCACGAGCTCATTGTTGTGTTTCGGTTTCGGTTCTGTATTTCACTGTACGAATGCCATGGGGCGCCGCTCTGGCATTCCTGTTGTACCCAGGCGACGTGTAAATAAAAGAGTGTGGAGAGTACTCGTTGAGTGCGGACGTTTCTTCTGCTTCAGCGCTTCGCGCCAAACCGTGTGTTCGGGCTGGCTGGCGTCCCCGCCGGTCGCGTTGGTCACCGCCGGTCTTCGCCTGCTGCTGCGCCGGGACTACCAGCCCGCAACAAAGCACTCATATTTCCCGATGTATTGCCAGATGGCGTCCATATCTCACGCAGCGCCTCTTCTATCGTCTTTAGACGACATTTGCAGCGAAGCACGCAGATACGCGGCCAATTTTTTTCCTCTGCTACAAGCATGGCACGCAGCTCTGTCAGTCACTTCAGTGTGGGTAGTTTAAGCTTTTGTGAAGGCAACTCCCATCCAAGGTCGACACAGAAGCAATGCTTGACGTCAGTGAAGTACGTACGCAAGTCGTAACCGCAGTGAAGAATTACTTTGGTATATACAGTCGGGCAGGCTTTATATTTGAGGCGTTCCACTTTCTTAAAGGGCCCTTCGCCACCCTGCATTCAAAGACCAGGGAGTGGTTTCCTCCTCGCCTTCGCTACCATTCCTATAGGCCATATCTCCACCTGGCCACTTATTTCTTAAAAGCACGTGTACCATGTCAGCACTAAGCGGTGAGCCTATCAAGATTTCGCGCTTGTCGGCTACACGCTGTTATTTCCGTTTTTGCAGTCGGAAACACAGAAAATAAAGTGAGATCAGTTGATCACGCACGACAGTCTTGCGAGGCAAGGAAGAACGGATGGGGGGCTGCATGACAAAGCAGTGCAGGAGACAATTCACATCTGATATTTCGCGTATATGGACGAATCGAGAGTATGTACTATATAGACGTCACAGGAATCACTGTTCTGCGTCACGAAGTCCACCAAAAACACGAGAAACGCCAGGAGAGAATTGTCCGCTCGTTTCTTTTTTTTTCTATTTTGAGAGGCTGGTGAGAGGCCCTTTAAAGAAGGAGCATATGTGCGAATTGGGGAAGGTGATTTCCAGGTCTGCATCTGTCCTCTGAAGAGCAGTGGGAAAGCTGTGATATTCATGATCCAACGGCCGAGCAGCTGTACCTGTGGAATCATTGTTACTGATCTCAAATAACCAAGTAACCAACGGAAGTCAGCCTAGTTTCCTTTACGTGAATTTTTGGCGTATATTATTTGACGTAATTGTCGCCAGCTGTTTGTTGTTCGTGACATCAATTTCGGAGTACTGATTGTATGTGCTGTAGCACTTGTCTTGTGATTGAATGTACGATCTGTTTACTCAACTCTCTGTGTCAATGAATTTAAGTGCGCTGCGGGGAGTCGCGCGTTCTGCCTCTGTGACTCATAATGTCTTGAATTGTAGTGTTATTGCTCCTGTCGGTGTAACTACAGCGCCGTCGGAACTGGACGATGTGGTCGAGCCACTGGTGTAGATGTGCGTGTGGTTCTATAGTTTACGTGAGCAATAATGAATTATTAAGTAGTTCATTCATTAGTTATTTATATGCGTCATACTGCTATTCCCGATAAGAATTTGCCCAGGAAGGACGTACAATCATAATCACACATAGGATTCAAGATAAGTGTGAGTCAGTGTGCGTCAGCCTATGGGAATGGCATCCATTCTAACCCCTTCTAATGAAATGTACTCGGACATCAAGGACGGTATTTCATCATGATGGCGATCATTCAAGTATACGAACAAAGAATGAACGACATTCCGGTAGTCTTGCGTAATGCACTGATAGCCATCACGAGCGCACTGTTCCAACTCGCTCAAATCATCACTTTGTTGAGGCACTTTGTGTCCAGCTGGCAATTTACTTACGCACCTGAATGACGTAAGTGCTTAGCTCTTGGACGTCCCGATCAATGTACAAATTCAATATGGGACCTCTGCCAGTCACTTCAAGCACTTGTGTGACATTCTTAAACTGCATGCTGCTTGTATTAGTTATGGGCCACTGGCTGAACCCATACGCGTTCAGTATGTCCAGGATAATATCATGTCTGTCCGGTTCCGATGGGGCAGCTGAAAAAAACAAAAACCTGGGTGATCAAGAAGACTCAGTGGATGAGTGCCAGTGAAAGATAAGTTGCTGCGCATAAAGTGACGCGACCCCTCATGATCCAATGTGAACATTGCACAAGTCTGTAGAATATCACTAGACGTCTTCCGTACTTCAAAATCTCACATTTTCTTTTACACTTTCTCCTAAACTTTCTGTGAAGTGCGAATTCTATGAAGTTGTCACCGGTCTTTCTGCAACCCATCCCCATGCTTGATATCAATTTCGGTGAAAAGGTTTACCCTGTCGACCGCGGATAATCTGTTCTAATGAAAACGGATTATTAAGAGGTAGTCACAGTTTCGCTCGCATGCCATTGACAGTAATAACAGTTCAACTAACATATAATAATAATAGTAATAATATCTAGGTTTTTACGTGACAAAACAACGATAAGATTATGAGGCACGCCGTAGTGGAGGGCGTCGGAAAATTTGACCATCTGGTGTTTTTTTACGTGCGCTGTTATCGCACAGTACACGGGCCTCCAGCATTTCACCTCCATCGAAATGTGACTGCCGCGGCCGGGATGGAATCCGCGACCTGCGGGTCAACAGCCGAGCACCGTAACCGCTAGGCCACTGCAGCGGACAATTCAGCTAACAGGCTCATATCTTTATCGTTCCCAGCGTTGATGAAAATATTCGCGGCATAATTCAATTCGCCAGCAAGAGGAATGGGCACACAAGTAAACACAAACACATATCAATTGATGACCGCGAACGCTCCCGCAACGCGGACGTGATTAATAAAGCAAATAGAAATTGGCAAACGAATTGGGTGGCAACTCGCTGTTTTGTGATAACGCGATCTGTAACATTGACACGCTGAAATCTAAGCAATGCCGGTAGAAACCCTCAATCATAAGAAGCCACCAGCCACTGCACTTACGCATTGTATATTGTACGTATCAGAAGAACCAGCCTAGAGCAACCGATTTCATTTGTGTTAGCGCTATGGGAAAGTCATGCATAAATCGGGTCCCTCCCAAAGAGCAGCTTGAACACGTTGGTAGAATGCATTTAATTGTCTTATTGTCAATCAAGTGCACTGATCAAACGTTCAAGGTTATGTCACATTCGTTTATCGGATCAGGTGACACTGCAGCTTCACTGGACAACCACCTTCGTAGCGTGCATTGGGGCCCAGTTTTAAATCTTATTCTTGGCTCTCAGCACACTTGCAATGGCAGCATTGCGCATTCCTCATTGGGTGAAGAGCTCAGGTGATGTGGCCATGGTCAGTGACGTTTCACGACCGATTTTTCCCAAGCGCGCGCGCGCCACTCCAAAGCAGTCGCGGGACTTTCAAAGGAGTGACTGCGACGTAAGCACTCACTCACTCACTCACTCACTCACTCACTCACTCACTCACTCACTCACTCACTCACTCACTCACTCACTCCTCACTCACTCACTCACTCACTCACTCCCACTCACTCACTCACTCACTCACTCAACTCACTCACTCACTCACTCACTCACTCACTCACTCACTCACTCACTCACTCACTCACTCACTCACTCACTCACTCACTCACTCACTCACTCACTCACTCACTCACTCACTCACTCACTCACTCACTCACTCACTCACTCACTCACTCACCTCATCACTCACTCACTCACTCACTCACTCACTCACTCACTCACTCACTCACTCACTCACTCACTCACTCACTCACTCACTCACTCACTCACTCACTCACTCACTCACTCACTCACTCACTCACTCGAAGCGTGACTCCCGCGAAAGGAAGGCTTCACAACGTCGTTTCGTTTTAAATTTCGAGCCCATTCGCGCCGCACAGGTGTTTCATGGTTTCGAGACACGATCGCTATGCATACGTCGACTTACCCACACTCGACGCTTGTTTGTTTTTAATGCCCGAGCCTTTTTATTGGCCCCTCAAGCACTGACAATTATACAGCACCAGATTACGAAATAAAAAAAAAGGCAGTAGAAGGTGGGCAAAGGGCCTCGAAGCCAATTTATGATTGATGAAGCTGCATGTAGTAACAGTCTTAATAAAATAGCTAATTTAGAGAAAAAGAGAAGCGCCACGATTTTTTATTTCGAATATAGGGAGTAAGTCAGCCGAAGTCTATACGTACCAACGCAGGCATTGTACATCATTTTAGCGTTCTTAATAACAGTTCCTTCTTTATCGATCCCAGTCATGTTTTCTAACACCGCTGTAAGAGAGTAAAAAAAAAATTACTTTACATTTTAGATTACACTGCAAACAGAATTCATTGCATGCCCGTGAAACTAACGTACCAATGAGGAACCAATATTAAAGCGCAACAAAGTCATTTTTTGCAGGCATTGGTCTAACTGGAAATTATGCTTGGTTTGTTTTTACAAAGCAGCGTGCTGTGTCTTAAGACACGCCTTGTCACACGCGTAAAGATGGCGCCGCAGTTATTGAGCGTACACATAAAAAAAGGAATGGCAGGTCAACAAGGTCGCGAATCTGAAAAGTTTTCAGCTTATTAGGAAAAAAACAAAACATTAACAATAGAAACCGGCCTCGTTGCGCTGCAAGTTATTCAAGACTAATCTTTGTCATTGAAAAAATAAGAAAAAAATAGCGCTGCATGCACAAGTCGCGTAAGCCTGGGTCACAGCAGAGCTCGTGGGCACCTAGCTATGGCTATGGTTTGGCTATGCATTTACCCTTTCCCATCTTTCTTTCCCACCCCTTACTATAGTACACATGGCAATGTTCGCTCTCTTTGATCTTTTCTTTAGTCTGAGCCTTTCTATCTCTTTTTCTCTATGTCTATTTATTTCTCTTTCTGTAGTTTTCTGTTTTCCCTTTCTTCCTCTCTTTTCCCTCTTTCTGCTAAACTAACCGCGCTAACTACGACTAATCCGCGGGACGCACGTGCTCCATGAGGCGAAAACGACTTTACAGGGGGTGATAGCAACACCACATACCCCCAACCTAAGATTAACAGATATCCCGGCAAAAAAAAAAAAAAAAAAAAAACAAGTGTGAGGCAAGTCAGAGAAGCAAGTGAGTTTTAACAGCGGAGCTGCTTAAGGACGTGCTTAAACCTGCGTTGTTGGTGTCGTTGTCGTTCGTAAATTCTTGCGGGTATGTGCCACAGAAATTGGGCAAGCTCCACTACTCTCCACTAAAAATAAAGAGGCTGTCTATAACTAGAATGTTCGGTGACAGCTAAAGTCGTGCACGCACTCTCCGAAAGATGGATGGATGGATGGATGGATGGATGGATGGATGGATGGATGGACGGATGGACGGACGGACGGACGGACGGACGGACGGACGGACGGACGGATGGATGGATGGATGGATGGATGGATGGATGGCCTGAGTCACAATTAGAGCAGCTGTAGTACGTTGCATGTTTTGGAAGAATTCTTCAGTGACT
The DNA here is from genome assembly GCF_013339695.2 of Rhipicephalus sanguineus. Classification (NCBI taxonomy): domain Eukaryota; kingdom Metazoa; phylum Arthropoda; class Arachnida; order Ixodida; family Ixodidae; genus Rhipicephalus; species Rhipicephalus sanguineus. The sequence continues at coordinate 20,379,928 of NC_051184.2, forward strand.
TTGGATATGAATACCCGGCTTTAGTATAGGTAGATGGTGGATAAACTACTATAGAGCAAATTCAAGGGATGAAATAGCAATATGACGCCGCCATCTACGCTGTTTAAACAGTCTACGCGACGTTAAGTCAGTGGAGCTGCTTGAATATTAAAGGTGCAGTCTTACCCTTCAGTGTTGCTTCTAGTTCTTCTTGCAGCATATCGAAAATACCATAGGAAGACAAACTCGGTGGCAAGGTGTGGTTACTGATCCATCCACCACAGGCGTAGGAGTAGAAGTCATCACACGGATCCACTGACGCGTTCAGAGAAGCATTGATCAGCTTTGCTGTAAATAGCGTAGAATTTAGTTCGGTTAACAGCGGCTAAAAGATAAGGCAGCGCTCTCGTGCTTGACGTAGAACGCTCTTCAAACTCGTTGTAAGCATAGATTGGTTAGAGTGTGCTACATTGTAAGAAGAAAAGAGTATATATGCTACTCTTTTCGGTGAGTCCTGACAAATGGCACGTGTGTGACTCTCATTAAGGTGACACGTTAACTTTCTTTTGAGTCCTACGACTCTTTGAAGAGAGTATAATGATCTCAAAGAGAGTTGACGTCTCTCTTTAAAGAGAGTCATAGACGTGGCAAGTCAGGGCTCACAAAAAAGAGTCAAAGACTCTTTCTTAGAGCGTAGTTTGCCGCAGCAGACGAGCATTTACACAGTTGTTGTTTGATTAAAAAACACTGCCTGAAGGAGATTCGCATAGCGTGCAATCACATTATAAACGTAAATTGTTCGCTGCTTACTTTAGAAGGCAGCAACGGTTGAGACGGCAGCGAAGGGGGCCCTGTACAGGGTTTCACAAGCTATATAAACGAAAGGTCTAGCGAGCACGATGATGTCACCAACGGTGCACTCGACAGTAGCGGATCGGGTCGGCTGCTCGGGCCGAAATATGCCCCATCGGGCTCGTGTATGCCCCATCGGGTTCGCGTGTCGGAACGTAGGAGCGTTGGGCCGTGCAGAGTTGTGCCCGGTTGTGCGGCCTGTGCCCAGAGGGTGGTACGTAGCTATCATATATCGGCCCAGTTTCGCCGACATCGGCCGATAGGGGTACGAAGAAAATGAGACGAGATTAAGGAAGACACTCTCACGGACTTGAAGGTGGATCGTTCGTCGCGTGTGGCGCTTGCGCACTTGGGTCCTTTACGGGTGCTCTTGCGTCGTTATCAAAAATGTGATGTCACGGCGATTGTTTATCGCGCCTGCCCAGTTTTGCCCTTTCGGCTCGCTAGGCTATGCGTTGTGGCGCCACTGTCGGAGAGGGTAAGCTCCGGTGCACGCTAAGTTCCATTGTAAGGGTGGGGGGGTGGCTGCCCTAGGCATCTCTGAGACTGGTCGTCAGGACGACGTCCTGCGCTGGGTCTTGGAAGTAATGGAGCTCCCCCATGCACAGAAGTCGCCTCGCCTCCCACACTCACAGATCCTGCTGGGCTTTAATCCTGCCAACTAAAGCCATTCATTCATTCGCTCATTAGTAGTGTAAAATTTAAGCCTACTCCGAAGTTGGAACCATTGAAACATGCGCAAGTAGAGTTGCTTCAAATTGTGCCGACGAATCTCTCTTCAAATTCAAATTGTGCCGACGAATCTCTCGTGCTAAGCAGCAAGGGTGCCAAAAGAGGCACGTGAAACCTTTCAGGCGTTGTGCCGAAGGTGTTGTATATGAAATTCCCCTGTGCTGTGGCAAGACCTACATCGGTCAAACGGGTCGGTGTATCAACGACCGCGTCAGGGAGCATGCCAACAGCATTGGTAAGAGTGATGGTGCGCACCTTCCCGCGCGTGTCAGGTCATGCTCGTGTATGACACGTTTCGCGCTAGCTAGGATTATCGGCAAAAGCAGAGATCAAACAGCAAGGGAGTCACCGGAGGTGTATCATATTAGAAGTAAAGGGTCCGCTTGTGTCAGTGACACATCCATTGTTCTCTTTCAGTCTGAGTTGTCCTTCTTCAATGAACTGCTCACGTGATTTCATGTTTGGGGTAACTTTTCCACGCCACTGCGCATGTGTGGGAGTTTACCTGTTTTTCAGCCTGCGCTGGCAGTAAACAGTTGGTAGTTTGGCGCTCTTCTGTCTTTTTCCTCCGGCCCTTTTTCATGTTTCTAGCTTCGCGCCAGTTACGATATGTTCAGCAAACTAAGGCATCAACTCGCCCAAAAACAAGTTCTTCTTGACCCAATTAACGTAGCTTTATTTTCTAAACAAATGCTGTGAATCAATGTAAAGCGCGAAGAATGTGTAAATGTCAAAGAAAATGGAACGTTTTGTTTTTTATGACCGTATCATCTCACTTTCTGGCAATCTCTGTGGCATAGTGTAATTTAGTGTGCGCTAGCATATTTTTGCGGCTGTTTAGTAGCAACATATAACTCGAGTGCAGATGAAGGAAAATATATGTAAGTTATCATACTTTAAACAAACAAAGAACAGCTTACCTCTTGCTTTGCATACTGTTGAGTTACACACAGTAAAACCTAGAAATCAAGGTAGAATTGTTGGTTAAGGACACGTGGTAATATATATTCATATACATATATTGTAGTCAACGCGTGGGTAAATATTCTTTTTTGTTATATAAACATGAACGACTGTGAAAATTCAAGGATCAAAGGAATTAACTGGTAGGCTGAATGGTTTGCTAAGCTCTGCTTTCAATCAAAATGTCCGAGAAAACTTAGAGACGAAACAAAGTAATAATAATAATTAGAAGTGTAATAGAAAGGTACGCTCATATGATCGTAAATAACGCTGAGTGATGAGAGCCAGAGCTAACACGAAGCTGTAGAGCGCAGGCTCCCTACCATTCACTGTAAATTTGCCATATATTCACCAATGCTTGGCCTCCGAGACAGCAACATTGAATAGCTCTCGGAGGCTAAATCCAAACGTGATAGCTCCAGGGGGCAGCTATTGCAACAAGTCTTGTTGCAATAGCTGCCCGCTGGAGCTATCACGTAGAACTAATATGTTGATTATGCTCTTATCACGACACAATGACGAACAGACGGCACTTTAGAATTCGCGGTCACCTCTACAGCGAAAACATCAAGTAACGACCTTTTCCAATTATATGCTAGATAAACGGCAAGGATTAGCACCTCACCAATGCCGTATACCATTCTGGCTGACTTTCCATTTCTTGTATGCATCTTTTAGCTGAGTGACCATTCTAATGAAGTAGGCTGTAAAGGAAATTATCGACACTGCGTTTCTCTGCAACATGCGCGTCTTCAACAGGCTGTGCATTCCAATGAGAAGAAGCATGTCGAATGGTACGTCATTACAACTCGCTGGCAAGAGATATCGCACGGAATGTGAATTTAGGACAAAGTCTTTTTGAAGAGTTCGCTGGAGCACATCCCAAAATAAGATTGAATCTCCGCAGCTACGCTCTTTCTTTTTGTTCTCTTTCATGGTATTTATTAGAAATGTGCGTAATTAGCATACATAGCAAAAAAAATTATCAAGGCGGCCTCTACAAGCGTACAACAAGCGTTACACAGAAAGTATAAAATAACTCTGTGTCCTAAAAGGGTATTAAAGCAGTACATTTCATGAAGAGTGGATAATAGTCCGGTTGAAACTGTGACTGTTGATGAAAGTCTTTTAGCTGAAGAGCCATTTGAATGAAATGCAACCGCGATGATACCATGGGTTCCGCATGCCTGTCTAACATGCGAGCTTTCCATAAACTGTGCATACCCATTTGTGAAAGCATCTCAAGAGTCTTAGAATTGCTTTTGGGTGGCACGAGATAACGTATGCTCTAAGAATATAAGTCGAGTTGTTTTTTAAAAGCCCTTTGTAGAACGTTCCAAAAGAGTGTGGCGTCTTTACAGTTAATGAAGCAATGTTTTATGGTTTCCGGTACTTCACAGAGGTGACAATTAACTGAAGACACAAAGATGTCTTTGCTGCTTAACCAGGCCTTTACAGGCAGCGTCTGTGTATGCATTTTGTAGATAAATCTCTTGGATATTGGCGAAATAGGAACTTTCTTCACACGCACCAGCACATCGTGTCCAGGGCAATCCAACATACAGTGAGCAGTAAACAGGGAGAGGAAATAACATATCTAATATTGCATTATAGAGATCTTTACTTGAAGAAATTGCATGGCTCATTAGAGAATCTGACACTCAGATTATCTAATAAGCATTCTATTTCTTGAAACTGCTTCCGAAAGAAAACCACTATATGAATGTCATGTAGTCGAAGGAGTCTCCTTAACGCATGTAATATTGCGTGGCCGAAGCGTAGAATCGCGCCAGGCGTCAAAACACGTGAATTGCGCAACGAGTGGGTGTTTTAGAGGCCCACCAATTACAAAGCCCTCAGACGTATTTAATCATCTTCGACAGGAAACCATCAACAAAGTGAACAGCTGCGTAGGTGCGCGTGTTCCCTTACGAACGCGTAGCGGGCCTTTCGCTCATTCGCAAAAGGAATAATTACGGCGTAGTGGGCACTTAACATCTGTACTGGCAGTAGGCATTCTATAGGATACTTTGAAACGGCTAATGTTACGCGCACAGTCGTTCGTTTTCTTACGGCACGGTTGAGGCATGCCGCGAGAACCGAAGCCAGGCTAGCTTTTGAGAAGGCAATGCGCACGCGGCCAGATTACGCTATCGTGTTCTACTCTTAAAGGCGAAGCTTAAGCGTCCTCCAAGTTTTTTGAAAGGAGGGCGAAAAGCTATTGCGAAAAGTTCTCGTTCATACTGCTGGTGCTGTCAACTGTACGTGTATATGGAACGATCATAAATGCTCACTCCGCTGCCCGTTTCGCCGAGCGAGAAAACGCAGTGATGCCGACGCATAATCAGTATATAGTCGGATATATTTATTAAGTGTAAAGGGTACGAAACTCGCAGCCCCCATAAAGTTCTAGACTTTACTTTAAGCTCTTCTGTTCTGTTGTGACTGGCTTGCTTTGGGGAGGTTGAGGTTTTTATCACCTCGGCTACTCCACTAACTTGTTCGATTTCTTTGTGATGACATTACATTGAATCAGATAGTTTTGATCATGCAAAAAAATGAGCATGGGAAGTCACTGCCAATCCTTAGCCGGCAGATCCCCATTAATGCAATTATGCTATCTCTACGCAAGTTGCGCGCGCAACTGGCCAAGTTGCGCGTGCAAATTGGCAAACCGGCGCGCAAGTTGTGTGTGTGTCCGCGCGCACACACACACACACACGCACACACAGACGCACGCACACACGTGCACACGCAAACACACACACGCACTCACTCACTCACTCACTCACTCACTCACTCACTCACTCACTCACTCACTCACTCACTCACTCACTCACTCACTTCACTCACTCACTCACTCACTCATCACTCACTCACTCACTCACCTCACTCACTCACTCACTCACTCACACACACACCACACACAACACACACACACACACTCACGTCCCTCACTCACTCACTCACTCACTCACTCACTCACTCACTCACTCACTCACTCACTCACTCACTCACTCACTCACTCCCACTCACTCCACTCACTCACTCACTCACTCACTCACTCACTCACACACACACACACACACACACACACACACACACACACACACACACACACACACACACACACACACACACACACACACACACACACACACACACACACACACACACACACACACACACACACACACACACACACACGTTTTAAATTGCAGTTTGAACAATATGGCAGGTTATAGTGAGGGTCGTGTCTGAACAATGCCGCAGTTCGTCTATCTCAGCAGGCAAACAACCGTACAACATCAAGAGAAAGCTTGCCGCTCCCTCATAGTATAGATACTATTACTGTAAATAATCTCAGAACTTGCATAAATCTATTTTTGCCGAATTCTTTCAAGTGTTGCTATGGGAGCAAACAAACAGCAATTTGCTGTTTAAACTCACTTTCGTCGGCGTCGGTACGCTCTTCTATGGGCTTCGTAACTACAAAGCCTACGGCTGTTAACAGGTACATGAGATCTATAAAGATTCATAATTGTAACACTTTGGTAGGAAAAGAAGTCAGTGTCTTTTTCTGAAAGGAGAAAATAAAAAGTAAAAAAGAAGTCACAGTTTTGCCGCGCGGGTAAAGCAATGAATGTGATAGCAACAGATTGGAATGTCCCACGAAGAACGTCAAGAAGCTCGCAACTTTCAGCGCGCTGCTCATGCACAAAGGACGCACGAAAAGAACACACAGGACGAGCGCGCACTAACAGCTGTCACAGCTCGACATTTGCAGCACGCTGCTTAAACACAAAGAAGGACGAGCTAAAAGAACGCACGCAGGTATACACAGGACGAGCGCGAACTAACAACTGTCAAGGTATTTACTTCCTTGTGTTGGAGCAGCGCGCTGCAAATGTCGACTATGTACAACCAACTAGCCCCAACTTTCTCTTCTAGCTAGCAGCTCAATTCTTCGCGAACGCGGCCGATACAGCGAGTGAAGTTACCTTCGTGCGGTCTAAAGCTTCAACGCAAACCTTGAGATGAAAGCACTAGACGTACAAACCTCCTGCCTCAGGAGATAAGCGCGGGAGCATGGGCGATTACACCCTGTTGGGCAAAGTACAGGTCGGACGTGCCCATCCCATCTACTGCGAAACACGAATGGGATGACGACTTTTAAAGCACGGCCTTCGCGCCATCTCGCGGGTGATGATGAACATGCCAAAAGCGCCTCCGAGATCTGCGTACCGCCAGCGGTAAACGGTGTTTATAAATAGCTCGCCATTAGTATGGTGGAGGATATAGGTTGCTCGTCGGAGTAACTAAGGGGCGGGGCGGGGGGGGCACCCCGCTCCTAGTCACCTAAGAAGAGGGGGGCGCGAATTCTACCCCATAGATTGACTTAATAGGGTGGGGGTGGCGCCGCAACGAACCTTCACCCCCCCCCCCCCCCCAAGGAGAACCCTGCGCACGCTTATAAACTGCATTTTTGCGTAATATATAGCATAACACTACTGTGAGAACTTTGATGGCAACAAATAATGGTCTTTCATTTTCAGTGCAGCTTTTTGAAAGCTGCCAAGATAACCGATGGCCATTGTGGGCAACAGATTGGATTCCAAGGGGCCTGGCAGGGGGCGGCAGGGGGCCGCAGCTAAAACAGGACCGGTTTAATCGCCCTGCAGTGCGCGTAGTCAGGCTGCTGCTGCTGCTGCTGATGATGATAATAATATTGATTTGAAGCCGCAAGTTGTGTATTTGTCCCGGTTGGGCTGTAATATGTGCAATTCGGCGAGACTTCATATATAAAAATTCACTAAATGAGTGTAATAATGTTCGTGTGCACGTAACCAAGGCTAGCGTCGGGAAGTCGCCTTTCGTTGTAAATCTTTTCGCTGCATTTTCTATAATAACCGTACAGAGGCTGACTGTACCGCTCATACAAGCACCGCGCTGCGTATTTCCGCAGTCAGTAAAGACATCGAGATTCGCCGATTGCGCCATGCTGGCAGCAAAAAAAAAAAAAAAAAAAAAAGAAAGAAAAAAAAGAAAAACGGCAGATCCCACGCGTTGTGGAAATCGGTTTCATGCGAAGCAGTCAGCGCGTACTTCTATCCTTTATTTATGGCTTTGAGCCAAGCGTTACGAGGTGGATCGACGTGTTTTTGTAAGTGTAGTAGCTGTGTGCACATCGTGGGCTTACCAGGCACGTCGACAACACTGGCGTTTAAAGGGTAACTTATAGTCTGACGGAGTCCCAGCACTCACGTTAGAGCACATACGTCAGTATTATCGAAACGAAGTGCACGTGTGCACGTTACGGTGCGATGATGTGAATATCATACGTAACTTTCGTTAGCGTATTCCTCCGGCGTCGAGCAACGCTTGAATATAGCTTGCTGAATCATGGAATACAAATGAAATGTTTATTAGACTGCTATAAAAGCGGAGCCAATACTGGAACCAGAGACGATGATCTGATATGACGCCTGTATCGTAGGAGTACATATGTAGCGTTTATAGCTTTCTTGTAAAATTGGATAGCCAGCACCACAATCACAATTGACGTTGCACCGACATTACGCCTGCATAGGCTGTTTTTCCAAACCAGTTTATAGACCTGGCGTGGTTCTATGGTAGAATACCAGATTGCCACGCAGAATGCTTGGGTTCGATTCCTGCTGGCATTCTGATATTTATTCTTTGCATTCGTCGGGTCAACGCTGCCGATGTCGGCTTTTCTTAACGCTCTCGCATTCAAATTACCAAAGTCTGTTCTCGACATTCCAGGGTAGATATAAACTGTCAATCACCTGTGGCGGATACTCGTACACCGCGGCCCGTGGTAAACGTGTATGTGCCAAACGTGTCTGCAGCAAAGGGTTTGACGACGTACGCGACAGGATTTTGACGCTATTCATTTTATGACCCGACAGTCACATTCGTCAAATCCTCTTACCCTCTCATGCCATTTTTGGTCTAGAAGAAGTAATGAGGCGATCATGAGAGCACCCAGACGTAGGCGGCTAGATAGATAGATAGATAGATAGGTACGTAGATAGATAGATACGTAGATAGGAACGCTCAAAGTGGCAAAGTTTCGCTAAGAAACGCTTCGCATTTAAAAACAAGGCGAATCTTGCACTAAGCCGCGCAAGGCTTGACAAGCGTAACTGCACGATTCTGAAGGCTAACCTGGTTGCTTCTAGGTTGTTTCTAGGCCTTAGCTGGGCGATGAGGGTTGTGTCTAGGTTGCTTCTAGGTCGTTGCTAGGCTTTAGCTAGGTGGTACTATGTGCCACAGAAATTGGGTAAATCCCACTACTCACCATCGGTCCACTAATAATGAGAAAGGCAGTAGTTAGCCCAATAAATGGGTATGTGCCAATAGCCTGGTAATTTATATGACGCTGTATCGTCCGAGGCTAGATGATAGAAGAGATCCGCGAAGAAACTGCAGCCAATTTTATCTCGGGGCGTGTGAACAATTCTTGACATTAGAGCTCTCCCCTTTCTGTTTGTTAGGTTGTGGCTTGACCAATGGAAATGCTTCTAGAAGCGAGTATGTTATTTAATTAGCGCTTTCGTGCAACTTCTGATGACGTGGGAGTTAAAATTCGTTTTTGTAATATCCAAACATGGCTCCGTACGATGTAAAAGAGAAGGTATGTGCGAAACAACGCGTTTGGCGACATTTTGAAGCGGCTCCTTTACATTCTCTGTCCACCAGATTTAAAGGGACACTAAAGAGAAACAATGAATTGGTTTAGATTGATAAAGTGTGCTCGGAGAACTCTTGTGTAGTTTATTTCACCACCATAGGTTTATTATTAGAGGAGAAAACCAAGTTCAAAGTTTCATTTTCAAATTTCGCGCCGAACTTTGTAATTCTTGACGTAAAAGGTTTCAAAGAGCATTTAACGTATTTTGGCGCCACTGGCTCGACGAAGTTTCCACAAACTCGTTATGTCAAGTCTCTGGCCCCCGCAGAGGACAATGTACTTCGATTTAATCTATTAGGAACTACGTAGGCCCAAGCAGGCGCCGTCAAAAATATGTGACGTCACGGCAAATGGTGCGGGAATTCCAAGGTGGCGTCGCCACCTGTATTTTCTTTTTGCGCGTTTTCTCGCTTATTAAGCGTCTTCTCGCAGCAAGCGTAGTGTTTTTGGTATCGTGGAAGTGTACGTTACTAATGCGAGAAAAATCGTTTTGCTCTTTAGTGTCCCTTTAAGGCTGTGTTTCTGGCCGCTTACGAAAGGACACACATTATTCTTCCTCGAGGTAGTGCTTATTGACGTGATCGATCACTCTCGAGCACTTATAGAAACAAGCAATGTTCGCTATTTGTAACAGCGTCTTCTTAAAGAGACCGACAACCAATTTCTTTAGCGCAACGGAAAGCTTACCAGTCAGAGTGTCTAATCACGGAATGGTAACGTGGAAAACGCCGCGAGACATTTGTAATCAAAATTTTTTTATCTGCGGCTGATATGAAGTCGTATACACATGTGACAATACATGCTGCAAACGGTGAGAGCGAGGGTGGTTCGTGTTCGGGAGCGGCGGTTTACTGCGCATGCGTGCACTCCGCGCGCATGCGCCGCGGCTCGACGTGTCGCGCTGGCTGCCGCGATGGCAGCGAGGCTTCTGACCGTGCAACTCCTTTTACCTCGTAAGCAGCACAGAGTAGAGCGGGGATAGATAATAATCTATATACTCTAATTTTGAGGACTAGTTAGCGCGCGCATGACGGCATCAGAAATGTGACTACGCACAGCAAAGTGATTGACTTCAAAATTCAGCTTCAAGGCTCTCCCGCTAGGCTGCGCGGCATACCGGTTTATTATTGCTTTTAGGCACGATTTAAGAACATAAATCTTACTCACAACGCGAGAAGGATGCTGGAATCTGTCACTATATTTGACGGGCTTTTCATTTCTACTAGTATCTAATCATGTTCTGGCCAGTTGTCGGTCCCTTTAAATGCTAATCAGTAGAGACCGGATTTTAGGCAAATGCCTATTTTGTTCCTTGCGCTCCTATCGCGCCATTTTGATGTATGAACAAGAATTAGAGGTTAAGAAGGGCTTTTATAGTGTTTTTATAGTGCCTATAAATGCCTATTTTTGGCATTCGTGCCTAAATGCTTAGAAATGCCTATAAATGCCTATTTTCAAAATTGGCGCTTATATAAATACTATTTAGCCTCAAGTTGCTCTCCCGGGTGCAGTTTGAGACCGTTATTCATGTTACCGCGCAAAAGTGACTGTTCGGAACTCTATCTGGTTCAATCTAGTCCTCTAGTTCAACCAACTCCTGGAAACAATGGCCAGCAGCAGTGAAGTGCGACACGCCGGCGAGAATTTTCCGCCGCGTTGACATTTAGTTCGATGGCTAGTTATAATTGCGTTAGGTATGCAGTCTCCACCGAATTAACTTAAAGTTCTTGGAAAACATGCTTATCGCCAGCAGACGAGGGCACAAGGAAAACACAAGGCAGACCGTGTTGTCGCCGTCTCCGCTATGCATTCATCCGCTTGCGCTAAATATGTTTTCTAAGTCAGAGTACGAACGCGCCCAACGTGCGGAAATGATGGAATGTAATATTTATTAATGAATTGATGCCGCCATGTCTTATTTCGATTTTGTTTTTAAATGCGAAGCATTTCTTAGCGAACCTTTGGCACTTTGAGCGTTTCTATCTACATATCTATCTATCTATCTATCTATCTATCTATCTATCTATCTAGCCGCCTACGTCTGGGGGCTCTCATGATCGCCTCCTTAACTTGGTGTAGACCAAAATTTGCATGGGAGGGTAAGAGGATTTGACGAATATGACTGTCGGGTCATGACATTGATAACGTTAAAATCCTGTCGCGTACGTCGTCAAACCCTTTCCACTGGACACGTGTGGCTCATACCCGTTTACCACGGGCCGCGGTGTACGGGTATGCGCCACAGGTTATCGACAGTTTATATCTACCCAGGAACGGCGAGAGCTAACATTGGTAACTTAAATGGAAGAGCGTTAAGGAAAACCGACATCGGCAGCGTTGACCCGGCTAATGGAAAGAATGAAAGATAGGATCCCAGCAGGAATCGAACCCAAGCATTCTGCGTGGCAATCAGGTATTCTACCACAGAGCCACGCCAGGTCTATAAACTGGTTTAGAAAAATAGCCTACGAAGGCGTAATATCGCTGTAACGTCAGTTGTGGTTGTGGTGCTTGCTATCTAATTTTACAGAAAAGCAATAAACACTACATGATACTCCTACGATGTGTACTCCTACGATACAGGCATCATATCAGATTAACGTCTGTGGCTCCAGTGTTGGCTCCGCTTTTGTAGCAGTCAAATAAACATTACGTTTGTATTCCTATGATTCAGCAAGCTATATTGAAGCATTGCTCGACCCCGGAGGAATACAGGAATAGAAGTTACGTATGATATCCACATCACCGCACCGTAAAGTGCACTTAGTCCGCCAGAACGACGCAGTGTCCTCTTCATTTCTTACGAGGCTGGGCGATGGCTTCATGCTAACCGAGGATGATGCCAGATTAACAGCCGCTTTGTAGACTAGGCTACGTAGGACATACGCCCAGGTAGTCTACGAATACGACAAGCGCCATCCGCTGATGTTGCTCTTCGTGGCACTATCCTGGCGTACCAGCCTCGACGGCCATTACCTCACCTACGCGATGGGTGACTTCGGGTTCCGAGATGTCGCCGGCTCTATCGACAGACAATCTGTCGGCAAAATCACCGAGGCATCTCCGAATTCCAACAGCTGTACTATACCTCATACTTCACTACACATGGACCCCTCGTCACCGCGATCATGACCGGATCCAATAACAAGTCATGACCAGCTGCGGGTGCTCACTGACCACGGTGATGATGACCTTGTTCAATAACTGTCAAAAACCTCTTCCACACACGCACACGGGTTCGTGAAACGTGCGTGCGTTCTCCATCACAAGGGACAAGTATAAGCCCTACATATCAGCTTACCGCTTCTGGTGTTGGTAGTACCCACGTTGCCGTTGGCAGCGTTACCAACCGTAAACAACTGGTTATATAACACATATGCGGCTCTTGAACATATATATGTGCGAATGAAATTTATACAGATCTTTAGCGCCATTTTGTAACTGGTCGCTCAGTAAAAAATTACGCCACAGTAACCTTACCGCCGCATGCTTCGCATAACACCGACTCCCATGGTACGTGGGATCTGCCAAATTTTTATTTTTCAGCTTACGCGGCTATGCTTGCCACGAATGAAACTGAACCCGTAACCCACAGCACGTACTGTGGTCTTTGCACGTCACGGGTGAGGTTTCTTGCGTAGTCGACCCATTCACGCGACTTAAGGGGGCCCTGCAGCACGGTCAGAAAACGCTGCCGGTCGGTAGTCAAGGCTCCCGAGAACACGCCACCCAAACATTATAGCGCAGCACGCGGCCTAGAATTTACAATTATTTCTCAAAGTCAGCTAGAAATCCTTTCATGTTTTGTCGACAAGTGATGCCATAAACCCAAATGACGGCACCATAAACCCAAAGTCCACGACCATTGGCTGATTTTGAGCATCGTGGGCTGCATAGCTACCGCTGCCGCTGCAGAATACCGCCACGTGCCCGCGCACGCGCTCGCGATCACACTGAAAGGAAGCCGCGCGTCCGAAGAAAAAAAAAAAAGTGCTCAAGGTCCTGACCATAGACCTCCATTAGAAAAGTGGAGATCTGAGGCCATGACGTGCGCTGACGAAGTGACGCATCTTCTTGCCCCCTTGTCACCCTCCTCTCTGCGTAGCGTTCAGCACGCTCGCTGGTAATAAATGAGAGAGAAATCTCTAACTCCGCTCGTACTGGACGGATTCTAAAAATTCTTGCGGCATTCGATTCTCGAGGCAATACGCTCTTTTAGTGAAGCCACTTGACGATTACTTGGAAAAGTTTTCTAGGGCACTTTGAGAATATATATATATATATATATATATATATATATATATATATATATATATATATATATATATATAGGAATAGAACACACACACACACACCTCTGGCAGATATTGTGGATGAGCTGCAGAGTAAATAAACAAATAATGAGGCTTCGATATCAATGTCGTACTGAGGTTCAATATAAATATTCGACGATGAATATTTTCGTGCTTAGGAAAACGCGCCTCAAAAACGATCTGTTTTGCCGTGCACACTCGGAGCCTACATACGCAGGCTGTAAAAACGTCGTGCATAATAATTATTAGAACGTCAGGATTCACAGTAGGAAAGGTCGTGAAACGCTGACAGCCGCTCGAAAAAACAAAAGCAAGAAAACATGGCTGATCCTTCCGTCATAGGAATCGTTAGAACACGAAAGTAAAATGTGTCTTCACAGAAGTAGTGCTTATTATATAGTGATATATGACAGCTTCTACAATGTCTATTCGTGTTTGGCAGATAAGCACCGTTTAACGTGGATGCAGCCATGTTGACGCCTAGCGGCATGTCTCCGTCGCGACGGCAAACGCCCATGATCATAATTAAACCGTTGCGGTAGCTGAAGTTGTGAACATATATTTGGACACACCGAATCGTGAATCCCGCGTAAAGATGACATCAACAAGCTCATAATGAACACTGGTACCCGACATGCACTTCTTCAAAACGTCGTCAATTAAGGAGAGGTGTACGCTTTCTAGTAATGGGTAACCGATGTCTTTGCTCATGTATACACTGCCACACTGCGCTTCAGCAACACGGGAGGCAGATGTTCGTAGCTTGAGCCGCAAACGCGTGCGTCCTGCCGGCCTCTGTCTCGCTCCGCCAAGGCACGACAATCGCCCGTCGAAATCGCGTCCTTTCTGCAACGCGTATTGCAGCAGTTTTGTTAGTCGGTGCTCTCGCAATCGAAGCAGTCGGCGGCGGAGAAATCCCGTTGGTGCACGTGGAAGCTGCACTACTCCGATGAGCCGACGCACGCTAACACGAAGCGAAAGGCAAAGAAAGAACGTAACCAACGTAACTGCGTCAAGGGTGCCTCGGCGACGCCAGCGCGGCCAGTGTACCTCGTTGGTATCGAGACGCTGTAACCATGACCTCCGATATCGCGCGCAATCTCGGAGTAAGCGCTAGTAAGTGTCGATCGTGAAGCATTACTTCTTTTCACCTCTCACAGACGGCGGCACCGCCCCGCTCCGCGCCGCCTACCTGCACCGCCAACAGAGAGCACCGTGCGAAAGAGGATGTGTGAAAGATATAAGGCGCGTTCGTGAAGTGTCCAGCATCTCCCAAGGTAGCTTAGTCAGTTGAGCATCCGGCGTTTACCGTCGCTGCCGCAAGGTCGTGGGTTCGATTCCCAGCGGCTTTCTTGTTTTTTTTTTCACCCATTGGCGTCCATTTTATCAACGTCATATCCGTAACGGATGTACTTAGTGGACCCTGGCATAAAACACTCTCGTGTTAAAAATTTGTGCGTTACGTGGTTTACTGCGTTACAGTACTACTTTGGCAACAAAAACGGCCTTGAAAGAAAATTAATCATGGCGTAGTTGAGACTCCTGGTGTTAGTGATCGCTAATCGATGCCGAGCCAGAGTGGCTACAATGGGGTCTCTTCACGTCGTGGTTACACGGGCGGCATCTGTATCCGTAGGCCCAACACAACGAGCGCAAACGACCCATGGTTAAACCAGAGTCCTTCAATATTTTCCTGGTCATGAAGCTGCGCCGTAACTCTATGAGGGAGCTTTGTGCCATGCAAGCGGAGGCCGCGGGGCGGCGCTGCGTCCATTCTGTTGGCATCGCGCCGACGGCAGCAGAGGTGGCTGCCGGTGTCACTGCGAAATATTGTGGCGTGTTAGCGCGTCCTTTTCGGCCGTATGTTTTTTCATGTGGCTAGTGTGTTGTGCCTGAAGGTCGGGAAGGATGCCGCGTACCTGCTGCATACTCGGATGTCGATCCGGATACAAGGGAAACGACGAAAAAGTGCCGATGTTCTCGCTTTCTCGAGACACCGAACGGCGGGAAAAGTGGAAGCGCGCCATACCGCGACAAGGAACTGGTGGTTTCACATTCGATTCCCCACATGTACGCGTTTGTGAAAAGCACTTTGACGAGAGTGACATCATTCGCGTGGACCAGTGGATAATCGGAGGTGCTGTCGTGACGTCGCAGCGCGACGTTCCGAAACTGCCGAGGATTTTCGTGGCCTCCCGGCGTATTTGTCAAGCGCGAAAACGTCCAGAGCTCGCCTGCCCAGACAGCAAACGCGTTCTAAGCGTCGTCGGGAACCATCATCAGATGTGGATACCGCTGAGGCTGCACCGACAGTGTGCACGAGCCCCTCTGACAGCTACTGCGGAGAAAAACACAGCTAATGAAGGTGAGCATATTGACCGCCTTGACGCACACTTACTCGTTGCATGCCCGTAAAACACGAGTTCGAGGAGTACAACGTTCGCCGTTTTCTTTTATACAGGCACTGTGGTCGCCGTGGAGGTGGCATGCCAAACAGACGGCGCTATATGCAGTTCCTCGCAGCTTCAAAAATTGGAAGCACACGTTCGTTGCTTGGAACGGCGACTTCAGCGCTACCAGCTGAAGCTTGCTAGGGTGACAGCGCAAGAGAGGCGCACCTTCGTCATGCGAGCGAATGATTTCTTTCAAACGTTTAATATACACGCAAGATATGTGTTGTGCATGTGTATTAGGGCAAACGTCTGTACTAAATAAAAACATTTGGTTTTGAGTGCTGGTGATCTAATAGGGTTTGAATCTTATGGATCAATAAACAGTTCCTAACCGTCGTGCGTAATAAGCCTGATTTTGACGTGCTAATTGTATATGTATGAACACCTAATGAAGACCGAGACGCTTACGGATGCCGGAAACGAAGAAAAAAAAAATTGGCAGATCCCACGTACCATGGGAGTCGGTGTTATGCGAAGCATGCGGCGGTAAGGTTACTGTGGCGTAATTTTTTACTGAGCGACCAGTTACAAAATGGCGCTAAAGATCTGTATAAATTTCATTCGCACACATATATGTTCAAGAGCCGCATATGTGTTATATAACCAGTTGTTTACGGTTGGGTAACGCTGCCAACGGCAACGTGGGTACTACCAACACCAGAAGCGGTAAGCTGATATGTAGGGCTTATACTTGTCCCTTGTGATGGAGAACGCACGCACGTTTCACGAACCCGTATACGTGTGTGGAAGAGGTTTTTGACAGTTATTGAACAAGGTCATCATCACCGTGGTCAGTGAGCACCCGCAGCTGGTCATGACTTGTTATTGGATCCGGTCATGATCGCGGTGACGAGGGGTCCATGTGTAGTGAAGTATGGGGTATAGTACAGCTGTTGGAATTCGGAGATGCCTCGGTCATTTTGCCGACAGATTGTCTGTCGATAGAGCCGGCGACATCTCGGAACCCGAAGTCACCCATCGCGTAGGTGAGGTAATGGCCGTCGAGGCTGGTACGCCAGGATAGTGCCACGAAGAGCAACATCAGCGGATGGCGCTTGTCGTATTCGTAGACTACCTGGGCGTATGTCCTACGTAGCCTAGTCTACAAAGCGGCTGTTAATCTGGCATCATCCTCGGTTAGCATGAAGCCATCGCCCAGCCTCGTAAGAAATGAAGAGGACACTGCGTCGTTCTGGCGGACTAAGTGCACTTTACGGTGCGGTGATGTGGATATCATACGTAACTTCTATTCCTGTATTCCTCCGGGGTCGAGCAATGCTTCAATATAGCTTGCTGAATCATAGGAATACAAACGTAATGTTTATTTGACTGCTACAAAAGCGGAGCCAACACTGGAGCCACAGACGTTAATCTGATATGATGCCTGTATCGTAGGAGTACACATCGTAGGAGTATCATGTAGTGTTTATTGCTTTTCTGTAAGATTAGATAGCAAGCACCACAACCACAACTGACGTTACAGCGATATTACGCCTTCGTAGGCTATTTTTCTAAACCAGTTTATAGACCTGGCGTGGCTCTGTGGTAGAATACCTGATTGCCACGCAGAATGCTTGGGTTCGATTCCTGCTGGGATCCTATCTTTCATTCTTTCCATTAGCCGGGTCAACGCTGCCGATGTCGGTTTTCCTTAACGCTCTTCCATTTAAGTTACCAATGTTAGCTCTCGCCGTTCCTGGGTAGATATAAACTGTCAATAACCTGTGGCGCATACCCGTACACCGCGGCCCGTGGTAAACGGGTATGAGCCACACGTGTCCAGTGGAAAGGGTTTGACGACGTACGCGACAGGATTTTAACGTTATCAATGTCATGACCCGACAGTCATATTCGTCAAATCCTCTTACCCTCCCATGCAAATTTTGGTCTACACCAAGTTAAGGAGGCGATCATGAGAGCCCCCAGACGTAGGCGGCTAGATAGATAGATAGATAGATAGATAGATAGATAGATATGTAGATAGAAACGCTCAAAGTGCCAAAGGTTCGCTAAGAAATGCTTCGCATTTAAAAATAATTTAGCGGAAGTCACAACTGAAGAGCGCAATAAATACGTACTCACGAGAGATGATCATTTTTTGCGTTACGTGTTGACGCCGCCGAAGTGGGACACCGACGATCAATTTTCTGGTTTGATGAAGCATGTAAGGCTTTCGCCTTGACAGTAAAAGCAGTAAAGAAGGATTGGGAAAACTCTACTGCATGAGCAAGCGAAGTTTAAACGCGGCACGGCACCGTAGTGATAAATGAACGCAAAATAAAACACGAAAACCTGGGGAAAGCCCTGTGAACTATCCCTCGATCATCGTTAATTTTCTAAGAACTAGATCATTCAAACTGGCTCTTGGTTTTTTAAATAGGAGGCTATATTGCGATATATTCGTAAACAACCACGTATAGCTTGAAAGATTTGATATGCACGATCAAAAGTTGCCACCACTGCGTTTCCGCGACGCGCGAAGATCCGCCAGAGTCCTTGAAGGACTTTGGCGTCCACAAAGTTCATCCACAAAGTTCTCCAAGGTTCTTCAGAAAAAAAAAAGAACATGGCTTCCGCCTTCGAATCGTCTTAGGCGAATGTATAAGGGACCCTTTGTGTTTTTATGCAAGAATGGACTGATGAAATAGTGTTACTTGCGTAAAGGCTGAAGTTACTGGCGTATAAAGGCACGTTTACACGTGTAATTTCACATCTACGGTGAACACATTCAGCCCCTGGTTACATCTTCTACGCAATTCTTTTTTCTCTTTCAGAAAATGACGAAAGCCTTTCTCATGGTGGGCGACTGCAACGTCATTATCGTCGACTGGCAAGGCGGCAATGCTCTGCCTTACACCCAAGCCACAGCCAACTCTAGGGTGGTCGGCGCCGAGATAGCTCTGTTGGTCAATAAGCTGGAGGTGAATATTCATGCGATATTCTGGCCCCGATGATCGCTCGTGTCGCATTTCGGTTTTCGCATCTGTGCAACGTTCACATCCTAGCATTTATAATTAAATGCGAAGCATTTCTTAGCGAACCTCTGGCACTTTGAGCGCTTCTATCTATCTATCTATCTATCTATCTATCTATCTATCTATCTATCTATCTATCTATCTATCTATCTATCTATCTATCTATCTATCTATCTATCTATCTATCTATCTATCTATCTATCTATCTATCTATCTATCTATCTATCTATCTATCTATCTATCTATCTATCTATCTATCTATCTATCTATCTATCTATCTATCTATCTATCTATCTATCTATCTATCTATCTATCTATCTATCTATCTATCTATCTATCTATCTATCTATCTATCTATCTATCTATCTATCTATCTGTCTGTCTGTCTGTCTGTCTGTCTGTCTGTCTGTCTGTCTATCTGTCTGTCTGTCTGTCTGTCTGTCTGTCTGTCTGTCTGTCTGTCTGTCTGTCTGTCTGTCTGTCTGTCTATCTATCTATCTATCTATCTATCTATCTATCTATCTATCTATCTATCTATCTATCTTCTATCTATCTCTTATATCTATCTATCTATCTATCTATCTATCTATATATTATCTATCTATCTGTTCTGTCTGTCTTGGTCTGTCTGTCCTGTCTGCTGTCTGTCTGTCTGTCTGTCTGTCTGTCTGTCTGTCTGTCTGTCTGTCTGTCTGTCTGTCTGTCTATATATCTGTCTATCTGTCTGTCTGTCTAGCCGCCTACGTCTGGGTGCTTTCGTGATCGCCTCCTTAACTTGGTGTTGACCAAAATTAGCATGGGAGGGTAAGAGGACCAGACGAATATGACTGTGTGGTCATGACATGAATAGCGTGAAAATCCTATCGCGTGCGTCGTCAAACCCTTTCCTCCAGACACGTGTGGCACACACCCGTTTACCAACGGCCGCGGTGTACAGGTATGCGTCACAGGTGATTGACAGTTTATATCTACCACGGAACGGCGAGAACAGACATTAGTAATTTAAATGCGAGAGCGCTAAGAAAAACCGACATCGGCAGCGTTGACCCGACGAATGGAAAGAATAAAAATTGGCAGATCCCACGTACCATGGGAGTCGATGTTATGCGAAGCATGCGCGGGATGGTGACTGTGGCGTAATTTTTCACATTGAGCGAAACGTTACGGAATGACGCTAGAGAAATATGGAAGTGGTATACGCACACTCATATGTTGAAGAGTCGCATATGTATTATATAACCAGTTTTTTACAGTTGCGTAGCGATGGCAACAGACACATGGGTATTTAACTTTCTTAAACTGCGCGAGAAGACGAGGACACAAGTAAAGAAACATTCAGAACACCACGAGTGCAGTGAACCAACTAGTCTGCCAGAACGTATTACATGGGTGTAACCAACACCAGATGCGGTAAGCTGATATGCAGCGCTCATATTCATCAATACTGGATAGCGCGGATCCGAACAGGACAAAGAAGGAACACAGACCCACAGGACAGGCGTAAGTCGCAATTAAGCTTCATTCAGGAAAGTTTCCCCAGACATATACACAGCCGAATGGCACGCGCAGGCGCACTGCACGTACGTTACAGTCACAGTTACAGTTGTAATGCTTATACTTGTCCGTTATGACGGAGAACGCACGCACGTTGCACGAACCCGTGAGTATGTGTAGAAGGGGTTCTTGACAGTTCTCGATCAAGGTCATCATCACCGTGATCAGTGAGCACCAGCAGGTGGACCGGTCTTGTTAGTCGGATGCGTTCGTGATCGCGGTTACGAGGGGTCTAAGTGTAGTGAAGTGCGAGGTATAGTACAGCTGGTGGAAATCCTGGATGCCTCTTACGATGAAATGATCTATGATGCCTCCTTTCGTGGACGTGGCAGCGAGGTCTTTTGATGCCCTCGCCACATCCAATCCGTCTTTCACGCAATATAAGGACCAAGCATTTTTGGGTCTTGATAAATCAATGTTCAAGACACCGGTAATGATGAGAGGCCTGGCTCTCTCAGCATATTTATTGTAGGACGCATTGATGCAGGTTTTCGCGTAATCCACGTAGTCCACGTTGCGGACCATGTGGACGAGTGGATGGTACTTGAGCGTCTTCCAGGAGTGCTCTGTCTTCAGTTTCCTCACTTTCCTTGCGTTCGCCGCGGTGGTGTAGCGGTTAAGGTGCTCGGCTGCTGACCCGAAGGTCGCGGGTTCGATCCCGGCCGCCGCGGTCGCATTTGGATAGAGGCAAAATGCTAGATGCCCGTGTTCTGTGCGATCTCGGTACACGTTAAAGAATACCCAATGGTCAAAATTTCCGGAGCCATTCGCAACGGCGTCTCTCATATCATATCGTGGTTTTCGGACATAAAACCCCAACAATTATTATTATTATCACTTTCCTTGCGTGTCAATGTGTGTGTTCGCGGTTACCGTGTTGGTTGAGACTCTGTGTCACCTGTGGCACATACCCGCATGACATTAACTCTGGTTTACGGGTATGTGCCACACGTGACTGAGAGAAAGGGTTTCATGACGTACGCGACAGGTATTTTGCGTTATTCATGTCAGGACCAGTGAATCGCGTTCGTCATACACTGATCCCCTACTAGGCCAATCTTGGTATATTACAAGTTATGGAGACGACCAGGAGAGCGCCCAGACGTAGGCGGCTAGATAGATAGATAGATAGATAGATAGATAGATAGATAGATAGATAGATAGATAGATAGATAGATAGATAGATAGATAGATAGATAGATACGTAGATAGAAACGGCCAAAGTGCCTGAGGTTCGCTAAGAAATGCTTCGCATTTAAAAAAAACTGCGTTTAGAGCAGTAGTATATCGCGCACAGCAGAAGCAGCATGCGTTTGTTGCCATCGAATTTATAGCTTTATGGCCTCATTCGACGCTAAATTGCACTGTATTAGACAGTCTCCGAATTTCCGTGAGGGTAACATCACTCTGAAGATGTACTAAACGTTCGCGGGTACTTCCAATCACGTTTTGCAGTTCCGACGGGCGCCGTACAACTTCAGCGCCGGTGCCGCTCCGATGCCCACGCACGGGCGAGGGCGCCCCTAGCGGCTGCTTCTGTCCCTATATCAAACTTTCGCGGGAGCTTCATGACCAGGAGAAGTATTGAAGGACTCTGGTTAAACCATCCGAGTCCCATTGGGACGACGCAAGCTGTGGACAATATGATAGGGAGGACTGCAATCACTGCAGGAGGCCATAGCGGTTAGCTGTAGTTGTTAAGCACCAAATGTTCCAAACGCTAAATTTTCAAGCTTAAATGCACATTCTGCAAATCAATGCGGTGGACCCGCAGATTACACACGTACATTATATATATATATATATATATATATATATATATATATATATATATATATATATATATATATATATATAACCGAGTAACCGTTGCCTAAATACAAGCGCAGTCTTTTCTTTTGTATGGTTGACGACCGTACGGTGCTCTAGTGGTTATGGTTCTCGACTGCGGACCCGAAGGTCACGGGATAGAAATCC
This sequence comes from Rhipicephalus sanguineus, assembly GCF_013339695.2. NCBI lineage: Eukaryota > Metazoa > Arthropoda > Arachnida > Ixodida > Ixodidae > Rhipicephalus > Rhipicephalus sanguineus. The sequence continues at coordinate 20,402,444 of NC_051184.2, forward strand.
GGCCGTGGCGTCCGCATATCGATGGAGGCAAATTGAGGTCCCTGTACTTCGATTTAACTGCACGTTAAAGAACCCCAGGTGGTCGAAATTTCCGGAGCCCTCCACTACGGCGTCCCTCAAAATCATGTCGTCGTTTTGGGACGTTAAACCCCAACAATTATTTTTTAAGGCGAAAGCCTTAGATGCCTCATGAAACGCGAAAATTGACCGGCGTCCCGCGTTGGCGTCCCCCGTCAGCGGCTTCAACACGAGCGATGCAAAAAATCATCATGGGATGACGCCACCATATGACGCCATCATGGCGTCACAGATCACCAAAATTTGTGGCGTCATCTGACATCGCAGTGACGTCACATGTTGACGTCATCTCATGACGCCCTTGCTTGGTCAAACGTGGGCCCATCGCGGAGGCAGTGCAAAACCAGTCGAGGTGCCTCCGATCCTGGAGGCTGTGCAAAAGCGCGGTAGGCGCAGAAAGTTTTCAGACAGTGCTGGGCAGTATCGAAGATACATGTATCTTCGATACTATCTTAGATACTCTTTGGGTATCTTGTATCTGTATCGCGATACGTCTCGCAAGTCGTGTATCAGTATCTGTATTTCCGATACATTGAAGAACGTATCGTGTATCTTAAGATACAAGATACTGCGATCGCAACACCACGATGCGAAATAATAAACGTTGGTTGAACTCCGCCCCTCAAGCCGATACTGCTCCCACTAAGCCACCAGATTAAAACTAAAGACAGTGACATTATTTTATCTTTTCGCCATAGTTTTCCAGCGAGGACAGGGATGAGCTCTGAGCGTCCCTATTGAGGGAGCAGAGTCACTTGGTGGCGCTCGCGTCGTCTCGACAGACAAAAGCGCGAATGTCTACGTCCAGAGGACATTTTGTTTTCACGGATTCTTTTTTTTTGTTTTAGTTGTGTCAGCGCTATGGCAGTTGACTCTTAGCCACTGTCCTATGCCAGGTATTCCTTTGCGTGCGGTGTCTTTTGCACAAATTCTGATGCCGCTGTAGTGTCGTTATCGAAGTTTCTCTTGCGTTGTGCTTCATTACGAAGTCTAAAGAAAGCAAGAAAAGGGGTTACTTTGCGTCTCGTGGCTTTCACACATCGGCGATATGAAGGACCTCGTCAGTGAAAGTTTGGCTTACATTCAATGGGATTGACTTATATGCAAACGAGACTCGAACAGCTATAACAACAGTGGTATACCGATGCTGGATATAACAGAACAGTCATTCGTTTAATAGAAGCTATTGTGGCGTACGTCTCTGTTTTCTTTTATTCAATGAGGTTTCGAAATCAGAATTGGATTGTGAGCACAAGTTCTTTCTAAGCTGTCCTTTTCCATCCCATATATTACCTATGTCTGTGTGTTCCATTTTTTGGGTCTGCTTACGGCAATATGTCTTTAACGTGCTGGCAAGGTAAGCTCGAGATCTTTGCTTTATTCTTACTTTTAGCTGTCTGCATCTTTTCTGCTACTCTTTACAGACTTATAGTGTACTTCAGTTTACTGTTATGTCAAGGCGACGTTGAGAACAAATATATAATAATCTGCGCGTGCTTGGAGTATACACAAACAAAAATTCTGCTTACTGCTTAGTAAAATAGCGAAATTGCGGTTTCATTACAATAAGGTAAATTATTAGCAGCCATCTCAAAGATGTTAGCAAAGTGATTGGAGAAACATTGTACAAAATGCTCCGTTTTTCTAATTAGCGTCTCATCGAGTCAATTTACGCTATTTTACATAGGCACTGAATTTTCTGTGGTCTTACCTTAAATGCCTACTTCTCATAGCTATTAGGGGTTACCCGCAGCGGTAATCTAGTAGTTATGGTGCTTCACTGCGAATCCGTAGGTCGCGGCGGCCGCAGTTCGATCCCCTTGGGCCTATATTCAAGTTTTATAATATCACGTGGTCGAAATTTCTGGAGCCCTCCACTATGGCATCTGTCATTATCATATCGTGGTTCTGTGGGACGTTAAACGCAACAATTATTATTAGCTCTTGGGGGTGCCGCCTATATCGTGTTCCTATACTTACTCGCTGTGTTTGAGGCAGAAGCGCTTTTCTATTTTACTTAGGTATATTTGTTTTCCTTTTTTAGTCTTCTCTAAATACTGTTACTGTTCCTAATCACCAAGTAATCGGAGCTTAAGCGGCAATATAGTGCGAATAGCGGCGGTGTCCTGCGGCTCTTCGTGCAACTACAGAACACGTCTGACACGTTTCGTGGGCTGCAGATGTTCTCTCATGAAAGAAAAATGGTTAAAAGATCGCACATTACTGAGCACGTTGCTAACGAACTCTTTACGCCAGAAGATATGTAGAAAATAAAAGTAATTGCAGTTTTATGTCCTCTAAGTAAACACGATGCGTCGCAAAGAATGTCGCTACCAGCTTCTCGCTCATGTACACCTGTCCAGTGATCGGGTATTGCGAAAACCGTGCTACGTTTACGGGCAAGGTAGAACTTAACAACGGTATTTGCACCTTTGTGCGGAGGCTCCTTATTGAAATTCTTGTGATCAGCTCGCATCCCGCTAGCTGATTGGCAAGCAGAGCATCGACTCCACCCAATTACAAAAGCGGCAAGAAAAAACCGTTATCAGCGAAGTGTATAAAGAGCTCTCATGATATGCAGCTAAAGCAACGCTAATAACTTGTTTCAGAACGAAATAAGATACCTTCAGTAAGAAATACAAAACTTTTGAGATACTAACAGACATTTCATTGAAATGAAACAAAAATGGTCGCAGTTAATAAACTTTCAAGCGAACGTTTTTGTGCGCCGGCGTATAGTGCTACATTGCCGTAGAGACAGATATATAATAACAAATTTTCGAATGTATCGAAATATCTTAAGATACAATTGGAATGTATCGTATCGGATACAATCGGCGTTGTGGTATCTTGTATCTGTATCTCAAATACTTCTTGCCTGAGTATCTTGTATCGTATCGCGATACAATTTCAAAGTATCTTTGCCCAGCCCTGTTTTCAGAGGGTGGCGAGTCACGTCACGCAGGGGCAGAGTCACGTCGCGCAGTACCCGTCTTGGTATAGATCAAGCTAGCGAAATGGCTGCGAACGCGCAATGATCGTAGCATGTCAATCATGCCGTACATGACATGCATCTCATGATTTTTGTGTTACCACTTGCATTTATTCGTCACATAGTCACGTAGCGCAATACCAATATTGGTGCGTATCAAGCTGTCAAGCGTATCAAGTGCGTATCAAGCGAGTGCGAGCGCACCATGAGCGTGTCATATAAGTCATGCCATACATGACACGTATGTCATGATTTTGATGCTATGAGCTGTCATTTATCTTTGTCCACCAGTCACGTCATACCCAAGGAGGTTAAAAAATAAACTTCTGGAGTGGGGGCGGCTCTCCGCCGCTGACGCCGACGACCGCCATATTGCTCCAGGCAGAAAACGTGTGGGTCGTCGCTCGAGCCCGCGCGGAAGTTCCACAGATGGCGAATTTCTCCTTTGGTGACAAGCGAGTGTTGTGGATGTCTCATTTGTTGGAGTGTGATCCACTCGATAATCACATTTACAATTTGTCGAAGATTGCCAAGCTGTACATAAAAAACGCCGGGCCTGCGCGGAGCGCGCCGCACAGTCACAACGCTGGATGAGCGGTCTTTCTAGAGCCCGTTCTAAACTCTCTTGGGCAAACTAATACAAGTACACCTGCAAGGTACCCACTACGCCCCAAATTATAATTTTTGTGAAGTAGGGAATTATTCGCTATGCCATTATTAGTCTTTCTGCGGCTAAGCGAGGTACTCCCCTACACATCTGTAAGGCATTATGTGAACTTTGTTGATGCTGCCTGCGAGTGATGACGATGAAGAATTATGGCTGAGCCTTTTGTAATGGATTTGGAGCAATTAACGACCTGGTCACTCGTTGCCAATTACCACTGCGTGACGCCTGGTTGTTATTCTGACACGCTATATTACACATGGTAGTGAGATTCTTTGCTCGACATCACGCCTGTAAGGACATCATCGCACCGTAACGTGCACTTCGTTTCGATAATAGTGACGTATGTGCTCTAACGTGAGTGCTGGGACTCCGTCAGACTATAAGTTACCCTTTAAACGCCAGTGTTGTCGACGTGCCTGTTAAGCCCACGATGTGTACACAGCTACTACACTTACAAAAACACGTCGATCTACCTCGTGACGCTTGGCTCAAGCCATAAAATAAAGCATAGGAGCACTCGCTGACTGCCTCGCGTGAAACCGATTCTCACAACGCGTGGGATATGCCGAATCTTTTTTTTTTGTGCTTGCAGCGTGATCAAAATTTCAAGGCTTATCGCCGACTCTACTGTTGGCCGCGTATCATCAATATGTCTTGCTGAGAAAATGTCAAAGCGAATGCCGATAGCTTGGAAATTCTATATTACGCCTTTATAATGTTCAAAGAGAAGAAGACGTCAAGCGCGCATCACTGATTCATCCGGTTCTGAGAACTCGATTACTTACGACAGCTACCAATTCCCGAGCGTGACACTGCTGCCGCCCTTTTTTCAGATAATTATCCGTGACGCGCACAGTATGTGCGCAGAGATAGAATAGAAATCATCGCAGCACATGCCTCGGTGAAGCAGGCTGTGACGTTTTAAACAGGTAACTGACCTCCAAGCTATGCCGAAGGCGCAGCGATGGAGGGCTAATTCTCTTTACCTCACACTTCACTCGCCTTAAGTTATTTTACTTCGCGTGCACTTCAGCTTCACTTACATTTTAATAAGCGTTAATAAACATTTCTCACTTGCAGGGTATGCGGGTATGTGCCCACGTGACGTTTTGTACTATTCGTGCTCACGCTGCCGATGCCAGACATACGGCTCTCGCCATAGGCGTGCGCACGAGGGGGACAGGGGGTAAGGGGGGAGCGCCCCTTCCCCCCTAATCACCTGGGATGGCGGGAGGGGGGGGGCACAAAGTTTCCGCCATACGTTTACTCAGTTATGCCACGCAGGTTTTTGACAATAATGGCGGCCGAAGAACCCTGATGCTGCATTCCAAGAACCGTTTACTCATCTTTAATTCAGAAAAACCAGGGTGGCCATTTTGAGAAGCAGGTCCGTTCATTGTGAAGCATGTTGTCCTTTTGACTTGGGCAACAGGGGAGGGGGGGTCGTTGAGAAGAAACTCTGCCCCCCCTCCCCCTCATGGGGAACCCTGCGCATGCCTACGGCTCTCTCCTTGGCAAGCAGAAATGTATGTTCCGGCACTTTGTTGCCATATCTGTGTTTAAAACCGCCGGCTAGGTGTTTAATTCTTTTTCTTCAGCCTGTGGCGAAGCCGGAACGAATGGCAAGCAAGTAATTTCACGATAATGAACGAATATCAGTGACGCCTCGCGAATGGATAACCTTCGTAGCCTTCTCGCGTTAAATTAGGTAAGCCTCGGAGGCGAACGCGGCAAGCATTTGTTGTGTTCGTTTAACTACTCCAATAGAATTTCTCAAATCTCGCACTGGACGGGAACCTAATCATTGCCTTTTCGTGACGTTTACTGGACGTCTGCCAAGGTATTGCCGAAGACGAAATCTTTAAGGTTGACGTATGTAAAATTTTCGCCATGTCATTAAGGTTTATCGACCCTTAGGGCGAGCTGCATTTGAGTGTGAGGAATTTTCGTGAGAACTCTGTGACGTCAGCTGAGGTTTTAAGATTCCCCGAATTACGACATCCCGTACCCTTTGCCGTGAAAGATCAGCGATTTATGGAACTGGAGAACTTCGTTTTTTTTATTATGATAGCAATTGTATGGACACTCTCGACTGGTTTTTGCCGCCGCCGTCTGCCGACGCCGTCATGTCCCGGATATGTATATGTATGTATATAAATAAGAGCCACAAAGAAAAATAAATAAAAAAATTTCCGACGCGCACCACCGGGATTCGACCCCTCGCTCCGCAGCGCGCTGTCTTAAACAAATAGGCCACACGCATCCGGCTGTTTAGCATAACAACGGCGAACTATTTATATACACCATTTAAGGGTAACAGCACGCAGAGCTCGGAGGTGATTCAGTATGGGTAGGATCACCCGCGAGATTGCCTGAAGGGCGCGCTTAAAGCAACGCTCCTACATTTTTCTTCAGACACGCACTAAAAGGTGGCCCCTTTCTGTACGCACTGACGATGTGGAACGCCGAGTAAACGATGCGTCTAACGCCACCGCGCGGCAGGAGACGCGGAGGGGTCGCTCCACGCGCCGCAGTTAAAAAAAAAAAGCCTAAGAGCGTTGGGCTGTAGCGCTCTGCTCAAACACGAGGAAGTAACAACCGCAACAATTAGTTCGCGCTCGTCCTGTGTGTACCTGTCGTTCTTTTCGAGTGTCCTTCCATGTGTTTGAGCAGTGCGCTGCAAGTGCCGAGCTGCGACCGCTGTTAGTTCGCGGTCGTCCTTTGTGTGTTCTTTTCGCCACTCCTTTGCGCTCTAGCGGCGCGTTGCAAGTTCTGAGCTGCTTGCCGTTCTTGGTGTGACATTCTAATTTGTTGCTATCGCATTCATTGCTTCGCCGTTGCGGCGAAACTGTGACTTTTTTTACTAAGTGTACCAGAATCGAAGCGCCAGTATGATTGCTGGATGAACGGCTCACCGAATTCTGCAAATTGTTTAAGCTCTATTATTTACGTGCTTATATAACCCTTTATAGACTCATATATCTTGTTGAGACGGTGAATGTAAAAAAAAGGCTGTATTATATACATCTGAACCAGGAATAAATAGCATAAAACACTTTTCATTAAGATCAAGCTATTAATTTACTGAAGAAAAAAAATAAGTGGGACACATGTTCCTCTGTCCCGCGAGAGGGTGTTCACAAGTAGGAAAACACTGTCCACCCTCTCATGAAGGCACCATTTTGCGATCACCTAGCCGCGTACTTGGGGTGAAACGGCCGAAACAAATTTCCCAGCGGAGCACCTCACAAGTTGTGTGGAGGAATGTTGTGCGTAGCTCATTTCCCGCAACAGAACACCACCTGCACCACCTGCGCCCCTTACGAGCGTTTACAGGGCTGTGGTATGCTTCTGTAAAGCTAACTTCTCCGCATGCACAAACCATTTTGTACAGCGAGGCTGTGTAGTGCTAGGATCAAGGAATTCCCATGTAGGCGAGGGTGGCAACAACTCCGACAGAACCGCCATGTTGTGTCGGAGCACGCGGACGCGCGCTTTGGCAGACTCCTTGAATATAACGTATGAGTTCGTTGTTACCACTAAACCTTATTAGATGTGAAGCATCTTGTGGCGGAGTTAAATCCGGTGGTGGTGGCGTGCGGCGTGAACACCCTTACTGCGCATGCGCAACCCCTCCCCCCACACCTTCCTCTTTCCCCTTCCCCCTCTCCACTCCCTCTCCCCGTTCCTCCTCTCCACTCCCCATTTCCCCTTTCCCCCATACCCACTCCCCCGTTCCTCTTTCCCTCTCCACTCCCCAATCTTCCACCCCCTCTCGACTTTCCTCTCCACTCCCCCTCTTCGCTCCCTCTCCACTATCCCTCTTCACGGTCCCTCTGAAACGCGGGCTCGACATGCCGAAACGCTGCTTCGCATCGTCTCATGGTCCGCTTTAGTGGGAGATGGTGTGAGTTTTATTTCTGCAGTTTCACGAGCGTGTTTGCATGTTTGCGCGTCACCTTAATGGGGTCCTGCAACGCTCTTCCAAGTAATCATCGAATGGCTTCATTAAAGGAGTTTGTCGACACGAATCGACAGGCGCAAAAGTTTTTATAATCGGTAAAGTGCGAGCGCAGTTAGGCGAAGCACCTTAAGGCCGAGGCCTGTCCGTCCGTCACGGCACAGCACCGTGTACAATCGAAACCGAAAACATATCTGAAAAAGGTTGTGTACAATCGAAAACCGAAACATCTGTGAAAAAGGTTAACAAAAGGTGAACAAGCACAAACTAAAATGACAAAAATACCGTAAAAACACCCACATTAGGAGCCCGTCAATCAAGCATGTGACAGCACAATGCATGCACCAGTGAAAAAAAAGACCGCACATTCTCTTTCTGCCATGGATGGGAAACGAACAGTTCCTCGATCCAGGGTTGTACTTGTTACAATGCCCGTGTAGATTGCCAGATCTAGTTGAGCAGTTGAGCATTGCTGTTGAGGAAAAAAAAAACCGCTCTGGCAATCTCAATACAGAAGCGAAGTCGGGTGAAGGTTTCACTGGACTTTCGTTGTACGACTTTCTCCATGGCACAAGTGCAAACGCGTCAACTTTTTCTTTCTTTTCAAGGTTGCGTTTCGAGGTAGGATGCAACCAAGTACATAGTCACATGCACTGCATATGAGTATATCTGCCTGTTGGAGATAAGTTTTCCCACGGGCACCATGATTTTCGTCGCTGTTATGCTTCTATAAGCTACGTTAGTTCAGTTTTCTCGCTTGGGAATTAATTGAAGAAATGCCGTTTTGGTATGCGCGCTATCTGCCGTGCACATCTCCACAATTTAAAAAACGTATAGGATCACTCGGGATTCCATTTTATCTGGTGCACGTTAAACACGCTATGGAAATCCCAGCGTCTTTTCCTTGTAATAATAATTGTTGGGGTTTGACGTCCCAAGACCACGATATAATTATAAGGGAAGCGGTAGTGGAGGACTACAGAAATTTAGACCACCTGGGGTTCTTAAAGTGCGCCTAAATCTAAGTACACGGGCCTCAAGCATTTCCACCTTCATCGAAAGTGCGGCCGCCGTGGCCGGCATTCGATCCCGCGACCTTCGGGTATGCATTCGAGCCCCCTAACCACTATAGGACCTCCCTTGGCAGGTACATTTCCTTCTTGAAAAATGTAAAGAATACTTAACATGACCTCAACACATTATGCGGCGAAAGCTTAAGCAGAACAGTGATTAACGTATCATTTTTGTGTTTTTTTAGAGTAAATCAAGTGTTAGAGGACATGGAGGCCTTCTCCACCGTGTTCGAATGCAAGGCTTATTCTTCTATGCACATGGAGATCGAAAATAGGTGTATTTTATGGTAAACGCAAAGCAAGTCAATGCAATACTCACAAAAGGAGTAATATATTTTCCACCGCGCTCAAACCAACTCCGTTAGACGAGTATCAATAAAATGTTTATTTATTCACGCTGAAATTGTTGTTGCTCCATTAATCGTTTGCCATTCATTATTACGAATTCGCGTCACATTGAACTAACAGTACGTACTTTCTGACAAGAATTGCGTACAGGCGCTGCATTGCGCCTGAATGTGAACGGGAGCACGCAAAGCTCACCGTAAGTGGCTTCGGCGAATAAATATAGTTAATAATACTAAACGTCGCGCTCTCCGCATTCTTAAATTTTGTTCCACGAGCTATTTTACAACAACGGGCAACTACAACTAGAAAAATTAAAGAAACTGTGAAAGAGTGCAACGATTTGTTAGGTGTTGTTATACGAACCGCTCTTAAATAGGTCAGTAGGCATCGCCACGTCTTCAGGAATACACTAAGCGCGTGACGAGCCGCAGAAATTTGAATACAAGCACTCTTCTTGAATGATGAATACAGAATAGAGGCACCACTAGAAACCATGATTAAACTCGGCGCAACGGACACGATATACAAACGAAGAATACACGAGGACAGGCGCCGGACTCTCAAGTGATCTTTATTCACGTCGACACACACTTATATACATGCACGTGGTTACACAAAAAACGCGCGAAGGTGATAAAATATACAGGGTTTTATCCCGCTGGTCTGCTAAAATACGAAATTTCTTTTTGATCCATCGCCCTGCAGCAAAAAGAAATTTCGTATTTGAGCAGACCAGCGGGTTAAAACCCTGTATATTTTATCACCTTCGCGCGTTTTTTGTGTAACCACGTGCATGTATATAAGTGTGTGTCGACGTGAATAAAGGTCAGTTGAGAGTCCGGCGCCTGTCCTCGTGTATTCTTCGTTTGTATATCGTGTCCGTTGCGCCGAGTTTAATCATGAACCCATACCAACTCGCCCAACTATCAGTGTTACTACCACTAGAAACGCTATGCACAGTGACGCAGGAAAGCGTTAAAGGAATGTATTGACCTGCAACTGTATATATTTCATCTGAGGCGGATATTAAGCGGCCCTCGAAATCGGCGCCTTCCCCTTCCCCCTTTTCAGTGTATTATTTCCAGTGCCCAGCTCTGTATTATCGCTCACGTAAAAAAGCTAAACGTAACGTTCGTGTTAAGTACGCCGCTTGCATCTCGTAAATCACGGGATTGAGGGAGAAAGTCCCCATTCGTTTTCAAAAGAAGAAAAGGAAGAAAACAAGAAAAGAAGAAAATCGTGCCGCATTCATTAGTCATAGAAATCATATGTGGTCACTTCTACCTAAAATTAATCGTTTCTTGGCCAATCCCCCAGAGTGGGTGTGAGCCATGCATCAAGGAAATCATCATCATCATCATCGTTTTCAGTGCCCTTCAATGTGACTTCACGAAACTTTTAGGTGCCGGTATTACGTCATGGCGTAGTAGAAGCAAAACAGGTCTAAAATCTCTGGCAACTTTAGCGCACATTCTGTTTGAGCAAATTTTACTGTTTTTGGTTCGATTGATTGATTGATTGATTGATTGATTGATTGATTGATTGATTGAAGTAACTTTAATGAGGTCCTGCGGGACGCGACCTATAGCGCGCATTGGGCGACTCCTACGTCGGGACCGTCAGGCCAAGCCTGTCGGCCGCTTCGCGAGCCTGCTGGACAGCCTAAAGCTGGTCGGCCAGGAGCGGGCTGCGGCAAGCCGTCACATTAATTCAATCAAGGCGTGCCAAGGGGTTCCCTTGACTATCAGTCGATCTGAGAAACAGCCTTCCTCAAAGATGTCGACGTGGCGAAACCGGTAAGGTTCGTGTTCTTCTCATTTTAAACCTTGCCTTTTGAATTCAACCCATTGTAGTGAAGAGGCACGAATGAGTATAGTGGGTCAGCCTCTCCAGAGGCATCTAGTGGGTCCGTCTCTACCGCGCATTGCTCGTGGACGCCGCTCGCTCTAGGGATCCGTGAACTGATCCGTTGATCAAGCTACCATTCGACCCTTACGCCAGCATTCAATAAAAGCCTTTACACTATAAGTTGTGGCCTTTCGCCTGGCAAAATCACCATATTGCCACGGAGATGAAGTGAAGGAAGACGAAGGGGATGGTGAGCCTATTATTTTTATTATTATTGTGCTTCTTCTTCTTATTATTTTTATTCTAATTTCTATTCGGGACAAAGATTAAAGTGTCTGATCTGAATGTTTGAAAAACTATTATTGCACTCTTTCGTTGATGCGTACGTTTTTTTGTATATGTATTACTATTATTTATTTATTTAGTCTTCTTGTTGGCATCAACATTCAATACTCAACATACCTGAAAAAAAAATTTTTCACAAGATGACTTCTTGGCCAATCCACCAGAGTGGGTATGAGCCACGCAGTAGAGGATACTACTACTACTACTACTACTACTACTACTGCTACTGCTACTACTACTACTACTACTACTGCCTGACTGGCGGGAATGTGGTGGTCAGCCATCTTGACTCTTTTAACAATTCTTCTCTGCAAATACATATTGTGTATACTCAAACAACCCCGTATCAATATGATTATGAGGCGCGCCGTAGAGTGGGACTCTCAAATAAGTTTAACCACGCTGGGCGTGTAAATGCAAAAAAAAAAGCAAGCATGTGCTTGCGTTTCCAGTCATATGGAAACGCGGCCGCCGTGGCCGATTACCAGCCATGGCGGTAATCTTCAAGGCTGCAAGTTGCAGCCTTGAAGATGACTAGAGAATTGAATATATCTGATAAACCATTAGGCTTGTCATTTGCCAGAAAATGTCATTGCAGGCGGGGGTACAAACTGCGCTCTATAATGTTTGTACACGTAGAATTATTTAGCGAAGTTACAGCGCGAAAGCGGGACGAGGCGCATATAACTCTTAATAACCACAACGAAATAATGAAACTAAACTGAAATATCTCTTAACCGGAGAACGACGACACCGTACCTCGTGTGTTCCAGTTGATGCCAAACACATACACTGATGTCATGCTGCCCATTCAAGAGCACGGTACCTTATTTCATCAACTGCGTAAGTGCAGGTAGAAAAAGTGCAGAGGTGGCACCAATGTTTTCTTTCTTGGTAAGGGCAACTACAGCAGGAAAATTCATTCTGGGGTGCGCCTAAAGGGACCAGAGGCACGCTGATGTCTGTAGTGCCCCAAGGGAGCTGACAGGGAAGAAGGTTCATATGTGCTTCTCCCTGTAAGTGCTGCCTTTTCACGGTGTTTTTATGCATTACACCCTATTCGCACGGGTGTAGCTTGTTCTATCACCTATACTTTAGGGGTGTTCATAAACACCCATAGCAGTAGGGTGTAGTTCATCCTTACACCCTGCTGTTTAAGGGGTATTTCTAAACACCCTCTGTTTAGAGTGTTCCTAAACATACTTGAAGGGTGTTGCCCGTGCCACAAATAAAAACACCCGGAAGGGTAAAATTTTTTAGAGTGTAATGACCGAGTACCGCGGTTTTCTTCGAGCCTTCGCCCCCCCAGGAAGCCGACGACAAAAGGCCGGCCGCTGTGGGAAGCATGTCATCTCCTAATTTTCATTTTTCATCCATTGCGAAATGGATGCAAAAGCCAATAAACATTGCGATGAATCTTGCCCCCCCCCCCCCCCCCTTTAACACGAAATTGTTTTATGCCGGGGCCCGCCAAGACTTCAGTGACATATTTCCGTCACGAAAGTGAAGTAAAAATGCGCACGATCAGATGGCAAAGAAAAAGTTTCATCATCCCGAGTCAAACCCACCAACTCTCGAACAACACACATATCAACAACGGATGCCGGGCACGCTATCCACTACGCCATCGTCTCACATTTACGAGGCGTCACAGACGCGCCTTTTATATCTCACTCTATCCTCTCACAGTGCTCTTGGTCGGCGGGATGGTGTCGCCGTCTGGGAGCGGTAAAGGGAAGTAATGCATTATGACCGTGGGTTCTGCGATTAGCGCCTGCAACGCGCCGTTGCTACGCTTCCGTCGCATTCGGCGAGTTTCCAATAGGAGAAATGCAATTTTGTCAACGCTCTAATACACCGCGAGGTGGCGACCTTAGCCCATGCCTCGGTCTCGCTCAGCATCCATTCATACTAAAATAGCTCGGTGACGTTCGCCTGCTCCTTCTGGCTGTCACACCGCGTTGCCCGCTTACGCTCGCCCCGAGCGAAATCGCGGCTGGGCTAAAGGTGAGACACGACGCGCGTTGCGTTTCCATCTAGCCCGGCCATGGTGTGATTTCCTTTGTTAACTCTCTAACATGCCGCGCGACGGCGACCTTACCCATGTTCTGCGTCTAGTCAGCGACTCTCTTCCGGCTGTCACACCACTTTCTCTGCTTAAGGGGTATTCACACGAGGGAGAAATCTCCGGGGAACACGGCGGGATTGCGGATCACGTGACCGCAACGTCACGGATTAGTGAGTGGGTGCGACCCCTTCCCCCCCCCCCTCCCCCGCGTCTCCTCGGGGGACACGGGGACCTTTACCCCGACAGGACACGATTCCCCGGCGGTGGAGGATATAGCGGAATTTCGGGCTCTTACTTGGCCACATTGTCGCACTTGCTCCTGCAGAGAGCGGCAGTGGGTGTCCAGTCTGCAGCTGTATGGTCGTCTGCAGCTCGTCGTCAGCAGCTCGTCAAACGGGTGGTACAAGCCACCAGAGTAGTCTAGTAGCACTGGTCTCCCCCTCCGTTCGCCTCGTCCGTGTGAGTGGAGGACATTTGTGGAGACTTCTCTTCGCGAGCTGACACCACTAGGCTCCGCCTTTATTCCCCGAGGTTTTGTCCCCCGTCTGAGTACCCCTTTACGCTCTCACCAAAATCAAGCGTCAACGTGAACGCATCCATGTTAAACGGTGTTGTTGTCGCCGAAAACCAATAGGCATTGTGCAAGCTCTCTAATACAAATGTACAGTAAACAATCGACTACTTCTGTAAGGACACGTCGTACTTTCGTGTAATGTCGATTGCTATGACGGAGGGATAAACCATTTTTTTCTTTTTTTTTAATGGAGAGCTATGCGCACGCCTTTGCCCATGAACACTATACCCCTAATTGATCCTCGTCCTATGTCCGTTGCGGGTCGAATGTACTTCTAGATCATCTCCAATACACCCTGCCCTGTGCGGGCTCATTTTTTATGCCTTCGAAGTTCGTTTCCTGACTTCCCCGAACTGCGTATCCCATCCGTTGGCATCCATTCCATACTGACCACCTGTTATCTGTCCTACACATTACGTGGGCCACCCGAGGTCCACTTTTTTTTCGCGCTTAATGTGAACCGAAATATCTGCCACTCTTGTTTGTTTTCTGATCTATTCTGCTGCCTTCAGATCTGCGCTAAGGTGCGCACCCAAGCAATAAATGTTTGCTGCATTGACCGCAGATGGCGACATAAACCGGGAAGCGAAAACTTAGCTGACAAGTTCGAGCACGAAGACGTTTAGAACGGAGCAGATGAAACGGCTAGGTATTCCGGGCCGATCATTGCGCGTTCAAAGATTGCGTCACCGATTGGCGACACCACGCTGCCATGCAAGTTTCCATTTTCCTGAAGGTAGGATAGCTTCCCGTTTCGCGCGTAAGGCCCCACCCCAGTTTCAAGTGAACTTAGAACCGGTGCTGTAGAAAAAAGATGACGCAAAAAAATCAGTTTCGCCGCAACGGCGAAGCAATGAATGCGATAGCAACAAATTGGAATGTAACGCGATAATAAACTGCTAAAGTAGGTCGAAATTTCCAGCGCGTCGCTCAAGCGCAAAAGACGCACGAAAAGAACACACACACAGGACGTGCGCGAACTATCAAGTGTCACTGCTCGACACTTCAAGCGCGCTGCTCAAACATAAAGAAGGACACACGAATTGAACGCACAGGTATACACCTGTGCGTTCGAACAGCGCGCTCCTTTCGCAAACGCGGCCGCTGCATCGAGCGAAGTGACCTTCGTACGCTGTGTGACTTCAGCGCGAACATCGCGGTGAAAGCACAAGACATACAAATCACCCCCCCTCACGAGATAAGCGCGCGCGCAGGCGACCACGCCCTGTAGGGCAAAGTGCGCCTGGCGCGGCAGGAGGCGCGAGCGTATCGCAACGAGCGGGGCGACGACCTTTAAAGCGCGCCCTTCGCGCCGTATCGCTGGTGACCAAGAAAGCATGCTGAAGTAAATGGTGTATATAAATAGCTCGCTGTTAGCATGCTGAAAGACGTACGCCTCGTGGCCTGTCCGTCTAACGCCGCGCGCTGCGGAGCGAGAGATCGCCCGTTCGATTCAGCGCTTGCAAAAAAGAATTTTCTGAATTATTTTTCTTTGTGGCTTTTATATATACATATGCATATATATACATATACAGGACATAACGGCAACGGCAAAAACCAGCCGAGATTGCCCACATAATTGCTATCGCAATAATAACTTCCTGAACACGCGCGAAAGGTAATCTTTACAGGGTATGGTTATTGTACGGATATGGGTATTTTATGAATGAATATAAATCAAGGAGTTGCTACATTTTTTCAGTATTGTGAATTAGACAGATTTAGTTTAGAGTTACCTTTCTTTCGGAACACGGTCGTCTTGCAGACTTGTCTCTTGGGGTTCCCTGATAATTTTGCTCTGTAGCGTTCATGCAGACGGCTTGTGAAAGTCCGATCGAGCGAATGACAAGCAGTAAGGGAGTGTTCATAGTGGACCACCGAATTTCTCTTCGAAAATTTCAAGGCATGCTGTTAATACACACTTGAACAGAAGCGAAGCATAGCAATCAGTAATTTATAGTAATGACACATCATCTAAAGTTTTCTTCCGTTATACATTCTCTTGAGATTCTTGCACATCGACTGCTCAAGTATTTCGGCATTATTACGTGCCTTTACTATATGACAGCGTATTCTCATCAATTTTGCAAGGAAAGGTAAGCGAAATGTTTTCACGCTATCAGTGCAACACTGGATGACACGTCCTGATATGTTTAAGTGATCGTCCTGGATGACTGATGAACGCGATGCGCTCGTTTCTCAACACCAAGGCAACTTTGTCAGATCCTAGCGCACTGCAAGTGCCGCATACCACGAAACAAGTCTTTTCAGACATTCATTAGCATCGCCGATTGTAATCTCTTTTTAGAGACGATAGTCGTTTTTGGGATACTTGAACGCAGAAATGTTAGTCTGTCTGTCTGTCTCTCTGTCTGTCACACGATTCAGCCACCCGGCCAAAGTTTAAGCACTTGCTGAACGCCCAGCCATCTTGAACTGGTAGCTGCGTTCATACTTGTGAACATTGTCGATCAAAAAGCAAATTTTACGCATATCTGAGGCGCAACATCAATACGTAAGTATTACGTGGTGTGTTCCTTTAATAGAAAATACATAGATACGTAATTCTAAAGACCCTATTGTTTCTTAGGCTGCGCTGAAAATGCGACGCTATGCACGAAAAAGCCCTCTGCCGGCGATATGGTGCTGCCACCTGGTTTCCCGACGCCACTGCTCTCCTTAAATGGTACGAGATCAGCATCACGGGTGGCCGCGGATGAGACCAGGACTCGTGTAGTACGGCCAGCAAAAGACTGTCGTCTTTCGACGACATTTGCAGCGAAGCACGCAGATACGCGTTCAGTTTTTCTACGACAACCACACAGTCACCGGATTCAGAAGTCCTGGGTTGTGACCTCTGGCGCAGGGGTTCAAGTCCCCTCCCCCCCCTCCCACCGAAATTCGTAAATTTTGCATGTGTAGGTATAGTATACACTCACACATATCAGCACACGCACGAACATGCATACAAGGTGGGTGAGCGCCCCCCCCCCGCCCCTTTTTCAGAAAAAAATTTCTGGCTACGCTACTGGAGGAGAGAGAAAGCTCTTTAATGAAAAACAGAGAATTCTGCCGGCGTACCTAAAGGCGCCTACATGCTACTCTGTATAGGGGAGGGGAGTGAGGACAGAAAGGCCCTAGGAGGAGGAGGGCAGAAAAGGAGAAGGAGAAAAAAAAGAAGATAATATGATCGTGGTATGTACATGTCACAACGTAATGATGCTGATGTAAATTAATTTACAGTTTATCAATTCGGTGAATGTCCTCGAGGAATCGGAACAGAAATTTTAAAATTTTACGTTGCTGAGAAGGAGAAGACGTAGGTCCGAGTATACTCCTGAGATCTAGCGGTGCTTGGGAAGTTGAGCATATACTACTTTCGAGACAAGTTCTTTCTTCTCTGTATGCCTGGCAATCTAATAAAATATGTTCTATTGTTTCTAGAGCACCACAGTTATCACAGTATGGGTCAGTGGTGCGCGCATACACCTCATTGTGTCTTTCCTTCTTCATTTTGCTTGTTCGTTTTCAGTCCCCTTCCACCTCTCATTGTAGGGTAGCAGATCAAACGGAACCTTTTTAAACTTTCATACCTTTCATTTCTTTCGGTGTTTTTGAGGTCTACAAGCCTTAACGAAACCTTATGAATAACTATTTTGCGTATATGTGTGTGCGGGACTCGACGTGTTATTTGTTCGTATATGTGATAATTTTATACACCACAGTCCACACCCGACACACGGAGTAGCCGTCAGACGATGAGCCAGGCTAACATCTCCGGGGTATTCATTAAAACGTTTGTCATCTATCTCTCGCTTTCTTCAGCAGCTTTTTAAATGTGTTTTCACCGTTCGATGAGATTTCAATGGGACAGGCGACAGTAAAAGTGCTATCGCTTGCAGGAAAGCTCAACGCTAAAGGTAATTACGTTGCCTAAAGACGTACCTTACAAGTCTGCTTGCTGTGTAAGCATAGGCAGCAACCGTGGCCCTGTTTATGACGATGTAACTTCGTACGCCGCACTGAAGACTGGGCTATTTGATACCACTTTATTCGCTCCATCATGTAGCGCACGCTTGAGCAATTCTCCGTAATACTAAGAATGACTAAGCAGAGAAGGCCTACGCATCGGAGTAGCTTAGAGGTTGAGGCGTCACGCTACTAAGCAGCTCGAGGACGCGGGCTCGATTTCCGGCCACGGCGGCCGCGTTTCCATAAGGCTGGAAACGCAAAAACACCGTTGTTTTTTTTTTCAAAGTTTAGACGCACGTCTAAAGAGCCCAGGCTGGTCAAAATGCCCAGGGTGGTCAAAGGTCAGGGTGGTGAAAGAGCGCAGGGGGGTCAAAACGGCGCGCCTCATAATCATATGGCCATTTTGGCCACGCGAAAGGCCAGAACTGATAGTGGAAAGGCGCTTGTTGAATGCTGGCGGAAGGGTCGACCTGTAGCTTGATCAACGGCTCAATTAACGGACCCTGAGAGCGAGCGGCGTCCACGAGCAATGTGCGGTAGAGACAGACCCATTAGATGTCTCGGGAGAGGCTGACCCACTATATCATTCGTTCCTCTTCGCTGCAATAGACAAGGTTTAAAATAAGAACAATATACTTACCAGTTTCACCGCATCGACATATTTGAGGAAGGCTGTTTGTCAGATCGACTGATAGTCAAGGGAACCACTTGGCAAACCTTGATTGAAATATTGTGATCACTCACCATCCAAAAAGAGTAAAATTTGCTCAAACAGGATGTGCGCTATAGCTGCCAGTGGTTTCAGACCTGTTTTGCGTGTACTACGCCTGACATAATACCGGAACGTAAGAGTCGTATGTAGTTCCGTAGAAGGGCACTGAAAAATGCGGCACGATTTTCTTTCATGTCCTCGGGACTGGTCAACGCGAGCCTTTGTACTTTTCTTCTTTCGCGAATGAATGGGGACTTCGTCCCTCGATCCCGTGATGTACGAGGTGCGGGTGGCGTACTGAAGAGGACTGTTACGTTTGGCTTCTTTACGTGAGCGGTGATGCTGTTTTGCGACTTTCCGATTATTTTCAACGGCATTCAGGGAGAGCCTTCAAAGAGATTTACAGCTAGTACGTCTTTGTGTCTAGGACGGACGTGAATAAGTTTGTTACTGGTCAAAGCACACCTTCGTACTGAAATGCGCAATAAAAAAAGTACAGGCTTTCGTTATTCCGTGACAGTAATGTAGCAGTTGTATTGATTTAGCACAGTTGGAAGTACAGCTTGGCACGCTATATATAAGGTGACATCGAAAACTCGCAGGGTCCAGTATGCATTCGCCTAAACGACTCGAAGGCGAAAGCCATCTCTTTCTTTTTTTTTTCTGAATCGATGTATTGATCCCGCCCTGCCACCCTTCGAAAGCTTTGTGCACCTAACGTAGTTTTGCACAAAGCCTCCGTTATCGGCCCACCTTTGACCAAGCGACGATATCATGATGATGAAGTCATCACTTCATGTCATAGCGGCGTCCTGATGAGGTCAAAGATTTTGGCGCTCCATGACGTTATGATGACGTTTTATGGTGACTTCATCACGTGGTGATTATTTTTTTTGCGTCACTCGTGTTGAAGCCGCCGATGCCGACGGTCGATTTTCGCTTTTGATGAGGCATCTAAGGCTTTCGCCTTAATAACGGAGTAAGGCAGACAAGGTGCCTTATTTGCGTACGTAGATCGTTCATGAGATTCATGAGCTGGGCCTGTCGCCTTTTTACGTCATTGATCAAGGCGTCTGTCTACACGTGCCTAGGAGCACGTTCTATTCCGAAAGTGGAAGTCGATTCTTGGAAGGCTATGAGGAATGGTCTGGTAATCAACCAAATGTGCTGGCAACAAGTTTAACCAATCTCAGCCTTTCAGAACTGCAACTGTGTAGACTTGTCGGCGAGGTTTCGTTGCCAAATTACGTGTTCGCCCTGCTGCATGAAACTATCTTGCACTGATAACGGCAGTGGCCCAGTTGGGTGGTTGAGGCATTGGTTGAGGGTTGAGGCTGACACAATTCTGGGTGGCGTGCCAAGCATGCGACCTTTAACGTTTACAATGATACGAAGGAGACGCTTTAGCAAGGATTTTCGAGAAGAGACTACACTGGAAGGGGGGGGGGGGCGCCGAATTTGAGGGTCGCTTAATATCCGCCTCAGACTAAATACACACAGTTGCAGGTCAATACATTCGCTTAACGCTTTCCTGCGTCACTGTGCATAGCGTTTCTACTGATGCCTCTATTCTGTATTGATCATTCAAGAGGAGTGCTTATATTCAGATTTCTGCGGCTCGTCACGCGCTTAGTGTATTCCTGAAGACGTGGCAATGGCTACTGACCTACTTAAGAGCGACTCGTATAACAGCACCTAACAAATCCTTGCACTCTTTCACATGAAAGTTTCTTTAATTTTTCTAGTTGT
Source organism: Rhipicephalus sanguineus (assembly GCF_013339695.2). Lineage (NCBI taxonomy): Eukaryota > Metazoa > Arthropoda > Arachnida > Ixodida > Ixodidae > Rhipicephalus > Rhipicephalus sanguineus. The sequence continues at coordinate 20,422,831 of NC_051184.2, forward strand.
GGTTGCCCGTTGTTGTAAAATAGCTCGTGGTACAATATTTAAGAATGCGGAGAGCGCAACGTTTAGAATTATTAACTATATTTATTCGCCGAAGCCACTTACGGTGAGCTTTGCGTGCTCCAGTTCACCTTCAGGCGGGATGCAGCGCCTGTACGCAATTCTTGCCAGAAAGTACGTACTGTTAATTCAACGTGACGTGAATTCGCAATAATGAGTGGCAAACGAATAATGGAGCGACAACAATTTGAGGGTGAATAAATAAACATTTTATTGATACTCGTGTAACGGAGTTGGTTTGAGCGCCGTGAAAAATTATATTTCTTTTTTGAGTATTGCATTGACTTGCTTTGCGTTTACCATAAAATACACCTTTTTTCCTTCTCCAGGTACATCGAAGAATTAGCCTTGCATTCGAACACGGTGGAGAAAGCTTCCATATTCTTCAAAACTTGATTTACTCTAAAAAGCAAGAAAATAATATGTTAATCACTGTTATGCTTTTCGCTGCATAATGTGCTGAAGCCATGTTAGATAATCTTTACATTTTTCAAGAAGGAAGTGTACCCACCACGGTGGTCTAGTGGTTAGGGTGCTCGACTGCTAACCCGAAGGTCGCGGGATCGAATCCCGGCCGCGGCGGCCGCATTTTCGATGAAGGCGAAAATGCTTACGGCCCGTGTACTTAGATTTAGGCGCACTTTAAGGAACTCCAGGTGGTCGAAATTTCCGTAGCCCTCCACTAAGGCTTCCCTTACAATTATATCGTGGTATTAGGTCGTCAAACCCCAACAATTATTATTACAAGGAGATGGCGCTAGGATTACATCGCGTGTTTATTTAACGTGTACGAGAAAAAATGAAATCGCGAGTGATTCTACACATTTTTAAATTGTCCAGATGTGCACAGCAAATTCGCGTATGAGGAACTGAACAGATAGCGCATTTCTTCAATTAGTTCTCAAGCCAGGAAACTTAAATAATGTATCTTATAGAAGCAATAAAACCGGCGGGAGTCATGGTGTCCGTGGGAAAACTTATCTCCAACACGCAGGGTATACTTATATGCAGTGCATGTGACAACGTCCTTGGTTGCATCCTACCTCGGAATGCAACCTTGAAAAAAAAAAAGTTTGACGCGTTTGCACTTGTGTCATAGAGTAAGTTGTACAACGACAGTCCAGTGAAACCTTCATCCGACTTCGCTTCTACACTGAGAATGCCAGAGCGGTATCTTTTCCTTTTTTTTTGTTTCTCATAACAGCAGGGCTCAACTGCTCAACTAAATTTGGCAATCTACACGGGCATTGCATCAAGTACAACCCTGGATCAAAGAACTGTTATTTTAACACGAAAGTTTTTTATGCCAGGGTCCACCAAGACTTCAGTGACTTATTTCCGTCACGGAAATGACGTCGAAAAAATGTTCACGATCAAATGGCAAAGAAAAAAAGTTGGGTCAACGGGAGTCGTACCCAGGACCTCTCGGTCTGCGACAAAGACAACAGATGCTGGGAACGCTAACCATTGCGCCACGGTCACACACTCTGGAAGCTTTGCAAACGCGATTGTTATATATCACACTTTCCTTTCACAGTGCCCTTGGTCGGCAGGGTGATATCGCCCTCTGGGAGCGGTAAAGTAATGTAATGCATCATGACAATGAGCTCCGCGATTAGCTCCTGTAACGCGTCGTTGTTACGCGTCTGTCCCATTCGGCGCTTTTCCAATAGAAGTGCCATGTTGTCAACGCCTTAAAACCCCGCGAGGTGGCTTACTTAGCCCAAGCGTCTGCCTCGCTTATGGCACCCATTCATACCAAAAATAGCTCTGCGACGCGCGCCTGCCTCGACTGGCTGTAACTCCGCGTTCCCCGATCACGCTCGCCCTTAGAAAAAAAAGCGGCCGGGCTACACGACGCGCGTTGCGTTTCCCTCTGTCCGGCCTTGGTGTTCAATAACTCTTTAACATGCCGCGGGATGGCGATCTTAGCCCCAATTCTGCGTCCCATCAGTGACGCTCTTCTGGCTGTCACGCCGCCTTTTCTGATTATGCTCTCACAGTGTACTACAACTCTACCACAAGGGTTTGTTTAATCATTGATCATGAACAATAGTCGTCGGAATAAAGATGTACCACCAAACGTCAACGTGGGTGCATCCACGTTAAATGGTGCTATAACTCCCGAACACCAATAGAAATTGTGCTCTCTTATATCAATGTGCAGTAAACATTCAACTACTTATGTAAGGACACGTTTCACTTTGGTGTAATACCAATTGCTATGACAGCGGGATCAACCATGTTCTTTTTTTGCATACAGAAACAATACGTCGGCAAACTCGTGAGTCAACTCACTCAGACTCAGTTCGGGCCGTGAGTCTGAGTCCGGGTGAGTAATATTTTGGTGAGATTGAGTCCGAGTGAGTCCGGTTGAGGAAAAGTCTAGTGAGTCTGAGTGCGAGTGAGTCCGGTTGAGGGAAATGTTGGCGAGTATGAGTACGAGTGAGCCTTAAGCGCTGAATATATTTTCTTGAGATAGTCTGAGTGAGCTCCACCTTTTATTGCCGACCTCTGTATACGGCTCTTGAAGTCCTAAACGAGCTGTACGTTACAGCAAGTGTGCAATAAATGCATTTACGATGTATGTGTGTGTGGGGGGGGGGGGGGTCATCTTAGGTGCAATGTGCTCCAGTTATGAGCTTTGCAAGCGATTTCTTATGTAGCTATGTTTTCTTGTTTTCATTCGTTGTATGTGTCGTCGGTGTAAATGTCGTCACTGAAATAAGCGAGCCATCTTATTTATGCTTAATGACAGTAAGGATCACTCCGTATCAGGACGCGTAGGCAAAATTCAAAGTGTGTGAAATTATTATGGGGTTGGCACAATACACGCGTGGAAAACGCTCTATAGAATTTCGTGTGTATTTTACTACTGGAGTAGAATTGATGCCACTGCCTTTTGAAAATCTAGAAGTACCATCGAAACCGAATTGGCGAAAAAAAAAAAAAGGTGCCCGAAAATTGCTTCGTGATTATGCAAGGTAGCGTAAGTCTACAGTTTCCCTTCATTCGGCGATGCATAAGCGATAAAATGTGGAAACGTTCTCTTGCGGCTGGTGGTGAGCTGAAAGTTATTCTGCGGGAATAGAATTACATACATACGTTACAGTGTTACGTATAAGTAACTTATGTTAACTTAGAATAAAAGCGTACTTGCCTATACTTAGGTGGGCTGTGTGTGTCGAGCTGTATCATCATCCTCAGCGATTGCTCAGTGGCAAGTTGACAAGACACCTGCATAGCGAATATACTGCGTTAGGTTTTACTTTTGTTTTATGGAAGTAAATGGATAATTCTCCGCACACACATAGATATATGTATGTATATATAATATGTCTGGGCACAAGAGTTTCATACCATTGCGTGTGATATGAAGAACATCTTTTTGCTTGAAATGTTGGTTAAGCCTTCCAAGCGGACCTCCTCCCCCAAGTTGGTAAATGCCTGAAAGGTACCATAGTTCAGTGAATAAATGGTATGAGATAATTAGGGAGTGAGAGGGAGAGAGGGAGTTTATTAGAAGAAGGCCCAGAGGTAGGCCTGAGATAGTACGCAGTGGCCTGCCACTGAGCGCAGCGAGAAACGGAAAGGTGCGAAAGTGATGAAGTTATGATGGAGACAGCAAGGAGTAGTGCGTGCGTACAATAACCACGTAACGCAGTGGTTTTTCTGAGGTCAGACATCAATTCCAGTACTCTCGAAAAAAAAGATAAAGCTGTAACTGCGCTTGCAGCAGTTGTTGATACTGTACGCCCAGACAACTTATGGCGTTCAAATAGGACATATTTAATTGTGTCACTGTGTTCTCCTGTCGCCTTGACAGGAAAAGGAAACGTTACCTAGATGGTAGATCGTGAAATCTTACGCAATAGTGTAGGCATACATTTTCTGGGCAGGACATGAAATGCAGCTGTTATTTTAATAAACTCAGTTGACTAGCAGCGCTTGGTCTGTGACGTCTGCCTGTGGCTTTATGCAGTCGGCGCTGTTCCAGTTAAATACTAATTATCCAATTAGCACTAAACGAGTTGGTATTAATTAACTTAATGGCAGATATTTTGCCCTCATATCATGTGATGAGAATAGAATCATTTATAGAAATCTTTCATGCCATGCATTATATATCAGTACATCTAAAATAAACAATAGTAAAGGTATAAAATATGGTCGTGTTCGGCTTTCCTTCGTAGCTTTTTCCTTCGCGTATTCTACAAAAAAAAAAAAAAAAAAAAAACGAGTAGTAGTGCATACTGGCATGCCTCTGTTATGAAATACAATATTTTGTGCCGAAAAGTATATATAACAATTGTCATTTGTTTCTGATGTGAACACGAGGTATATATCGTGTTGTATATGAATAAGATTTTTAAAAATTATTTTCATCGCTACAACTTGCACGAAGTTACTCGGGTATGTTAAAATGGTACATCATAACCACGGTGCAAGAAAAATAATTTAGGTGTGGACACTCCGCCCGACGGCGCGTCCACATAATGTTCGCCTCTTTCCTCCTCTCGGCCCCCATGTCGCAGCGCCTCCCACGCAACCGCGGCCGGCGCATGTACTATAGAAGACGAGCTGCGTGCGTAGCGTCCGTAACGGCGTTGCGCACGTGAGAAGTCAGCGAGCAGAAAGACTGCTCACGCGCTCTAAGCAAGACGCCGCGCTTTTACGTACGCAACGCTGTTAGGGACGCTATGTGCGTCGGGTGCGCCGTTTACACCGTGGCCGTATGAAAACTCGCCGTGAAAAAATGCAATGAGGTGAAAAAAAAAAAGAAGAAAAACGCGCGTTCGCCTCGTCGCAATAGGTTTCTTAAGCCCCCATGTCGCAGCGCCCCCCACGAAACTGCGGCCGGCGCATGTATTAAAGGCGAACATTATCTGGACGCGCTCTCCTTCGCGGCGGGCGGGAGTGTCCACACCTAAATTATTTTTCTTACACCGTGATCATAACTTAAAACTTACATTTCGAGACTCCTTGATGCTGTACATGAGATGTAAAACCGTTCTTGTACATGCAATAACAAGCAATAAACTTGAACCTGGCAGCGATTGTTAGCTTTGTATCACTGGCAATTTTATGTGTGGAGCACTTTAGGGGCCCGACCTGTCGTATGCTGTCGTAGCTTGGCGTAACGCAGCCAAAACCACTAGCATAGCCACTTGTAGCATACTGAGCGCGCGCTCGCGCAAAGGAGAAGTCTTCTTCCTCTTGGTTTTCGAGCGCCTTGATGATGATAAGTGCGGAACACTTTAGAAAGAAAAGGAAAAATATAGGAAGCAAAATAAAAACAGCAAGAAAGAGAACGAAGAGAGGAAGAAATAAATAGCAATAAAGAGAAAAAGAAAAACACAAGAAAACGGGAAAAGAGAAAGAGAAAGAAAGAGAAAACCGAAGAGAAACAAAGAAGGCTGCCCAGCTCCGCACTTTCTTCAGGCTTGGCGCCACTAGTGCAAAGCTGCCTTAATTGTTTTTTATCCATTAGTAAAGCGCACACTACGGTGTGAAACCAGGTGTCGTTCAATTAGAAAAAAAAATATGTGTACGCGTCAGAGTAAAATATAAGTTAGTAATAATAGGTTAGTATCAACGTCACAGACCAGGGTACAGCTTCGCAAAGTCAAGCTTCAAATTTCAAGTTTTGTGACTTATCCACGAGGTAGCTGTGAAGTTGATGTAATCATGAAGAATTTACTACATGAGCAATCGCGACAGAGCACACTGTTTCAGCAACGTACCCTGAAGGCCATTCTCACGCCCCCGTTGTCCGCGATGTTTTCCCCGAGTGTGGTCCGGCCGTTTAACTGCAATTGTTGCCAACCGTGTACATGCAGTTGAGTAATCAACAAATTCATCATTCACTTAAGCAGAATCACAACACAAAATTAACGCACGATTGGGCTTGTTACGAATGCGGCAAGTGTTTTTTTATATTACAATATACATATACAAGTAATATCGGTGGAAGCAACGCAACAGGGCGAACACAGAATTATGGCACATTCATTGAGACGTTTCATCTGTTGGTTTTTGTGGTGTCAACTTGACATCGCTCCTGCTTTTTTGTAAACACTTTTCGCAATAATGTGCACGTTTGAATATTCTGCATGACTAGATGACAAATTAATTTTTTAACTATATGTATTTTATAAAGTGTCAGCCTTTAATATTTTGCATATTTGACGTTTTGTGCTGTTGCATAAGGTACCGGCCTTTAGCCCATTTCTTGTCTTCAAAATAGGCGCGGTGCTTAAGCGCAGCTAGTAGTATTATTTATACTACTTAGATTCTTCTCATGCTACCCACTCCTTCCTTAGGCCTCGTGTCAGAGGCTGGCAGTATTTTGAAAACAAAGAAGTATGCCAAATTATGTGACTACTTGATTCACTCTGTAATCGACGTTTTACGACAAGTCGCTAGCCATTGCACAGGCATATGCTGCCAGTTGTTCACCGAAGGAATTTCGTTGAATACTCTCTAAAAAGGAGCTCTCACTGTTTTAGCATTCCGTCTATCGCCGCAATGAGTCATGCCTTTCTGATTGCAGTTTTTAAGTGGTCAGCTCTGGTCAATCATAATTAATCCTAACGAGAGTGTTGTAGGTTCCCGCTCTTCGCACCAACCAAGCGATCGAGCATCACCAACACCTCTTGAATGGATGACCGGCATTGCTATAGACCAGTTTGTTTTGTTCTCGCACCCGTGTTTAGAGCAAATATGCATAACATTGACCCCAGTTGTCATCTGCCGGCAAGGCCAACGTAGCGGCTGCGGGATTGAACACGTGACAACCGATGGCGAGCGATCAACGGTGATCAGCATGCGATAAGGACAGGCCGAACGCTGTCGTGGTCGTTCACTCCATAAAAGCGATTAAAATTCTGGCCTATATAAACGGCACAACTACGACATTAGAAAAAGATTCAGCAACAGGTTGTCTGCAAAAACAGATCCCAAGTAACAGTCCTCGAGTATCAACCACGTACTAAAAAAAAAATTTCTTTTTGTGTAAGTCAGGTGCGAAAATCAATTATGGGAGCTGGAAAGACGCCTTGGACGCCGTGTTTTGTTGCTGCATACTCGAAAGCCAGTGGCTAAGGCTTCACCAGATGACAATTTTGACAATTTGGCTCAGACCGACAGAACAAGACACCCTTGAACTGTATCACGCAATTCTAATTGCACCTGCAGTTCAGGTGTAATACGTTTGCGTCAATATTGGCAATCATTTCCGGGGGATATCAAGGCTGGTACTGCTCAAGTTCCTCATTCGCAGTCACATCTTTATACGTAGAACCGAGACCAGCAGACCGTCATTCTTTTCTTAAGGCCACTTTTCGTCAAGGTTGTCAATAAGAAAACTCGCTGGGCTTCTGCATTTTTTGTAGTTCTATATCTTCGTCAAAAAATTGACGACTGGTTTGCATTATTTATAGCTTTCACTTGTAGATCCCGCAACTACCGTTCCAGCTGAAGCTTGGAACATGCAAACTTCCGGATCATTTGGTTGAAATGAAAGCGTCCGCGTCGGATTAACGATGTCAATGGACAAGCTTGAAAGCGTTTGAAGTGCCGTGGTTGTTAGGCCGGTGTTTCAGATATTTGCTTAAGTTGCTGCATATTATCAGCTACACATATTTCGATTAATTTATTCGACTACAATAGCCAGGCTGTATCAAAAGTGGCGAAAAAGCAGCCAAGTAGCCAAGCCAAACTTTTCCCGCCAAGAGCTTGAAAAAGTAGCCAATTTGGCGCAAAGTAGCCAAACCGGGCAACCCCGGTTGTGGCGGATGTTAGAACTTTTCTAGTGTAGGAGATTGCTTGAAGGGACCCTGCAGCACCTTTTCAGCATGGTGAGAAAAAGCTGCCGATAGGGAGTCGACGCTCCTGAGAACACGTGAGCCGAACATTATAGCACAGCACCCGGCCTATAACTTACAAATAATCTTTAAAGTCAGCTAGAAATCGTTCCCTCTTTTTTCTACAAATGATGCCATATACCCGAATGACCGCGCCATATATCCAAATTCACGGCCATTGGCTGATTTGAGCGTCGTGAGCTGTATAATTACCGAGGCCGGCGCGCGAGGCCGCGTCGTGCCCGCGCACTCGGTTGCGATGACACTGATAGTAAGCCGCGCGTTCGAGAAAAAAAAAAAATGTGCGCAAGGTCATGACGCCCGTGTGACGTAACTTCAACCCCCGTGCCTTCCCTCGCTGCTTAGCTTCCAGCGCTTTCGTCGGGACGAGAAGAGGGAAAGAAATGACAGCGTGCGACAAATCTCAATTGCGCTCGCACTTGACGGATTTAAAAAATGTTTGCGGCGGTTGATTCGTGAGGCAATAAAATCCTTTAATGAAGCCATTAGATGGTTACCTGAAAAAGTGTTGCAGGGCCCCTTTAGGTTAGAGAAACGGAAATATATTTACTTTTGAATGCTATTGTACTTTACAGGCTCCTGTTCTGTAGTGACCAGCAACAGATTTCTGTCACCCGGGGTAGTAGCTTACCACGTACAGCTTCGCTCTGCTTAGGTCGAGGACGCCGGTTCGATTCCGGACCACGGCGGCCGCAATTCGATGGGGCCGAAATGCAAAGAACACCCATGTGCTTAGATTTAAGTGCACGCTAAAAAAAACGCCAGGCCTGCGCTGAAACCGCAGCACAGTCACAGCGAAAGCTGGAAGAGCGGCGTTTCTAGAGCCCGTTAAGCTCTCTTGGGGCTACAATACAAGTACGCTAGAAAGGTACCCACTACGCCATAAATCACAATTTTTGTGATGTTGAGAAGCACCTGCTAAGCCATTATTCGTCATTCTGCGGAGAAATGAGGCACCAGCTACACGTCTGTAAGGCACTTGTGCACTTTGTTGACGCGACGACTGATGACGATGAAGAATTATGGCTCAACCCTTTGTAATGGGATGGAATCTTTAAACGGCCCACCAGTTATGTAATTTGCATTGGGTGACGCCCGGTCGCTATTTCCCTCTCCCGTCATGCTGTATAACATACGTTGACGTGGGAGAGAGACGGGGGGGGGGGGCGAAGAACTTTACTGAGACCCCGAGGAAATGGATCATGCGCTTATGGGCTTCCTTGACAACCAATACAAGTGCACTTGCGAGGAACCCACTGCGCTATAAATCATTGTAATTTTACTGAGACTCCGAGGAAGTGGATCATGCGCTTATGGGCTTCCTTGGCAACCAATACAAGTGCACTTGTGAGGAACCCACTACGCTATAAATCAGTGTAATTTTACTGAGACCCCGAGGAAGTGGATCATGCGCTTATGGACTTCCTTGGCAATCAATACAAGTGCACTTGTGAGGAACCCACTACGCTATAAATCAGTGTAATTTTACTGAGACCCCGAGGAAGTGGATCATGCGCTTATGGGCTTCCTTGGCAACCAATACAAGTGCACTTGCGAGGAACCGACTACGCTATAAATCAGTGCAATTTTACTGAGACACCGAGGAAGTGAATCATGCGCTTATGGGCTTCCTTGGCAACCAATACAAGTGCACTTGTGAGGAACCCACTACGCTATAAATCAGTGTAATTTTACTGAGACTCCGAGGAAGTGGATCATGCGCTTATGGGCTTCCTTGGCAACCAATACAAGTGCACTTGTGAGGAACCCACTACGCTATAAATCAGTGTAATTTTACTGAGACCCCGAGGAAGTGGATCATGCGCTTATGGGCTTCCTTGGCAATCAATACAAGTGCACTTGTGAGGAACCCACTACGCTATAAATCAGTGCAATTTTACTGAGACTCCGAGGAAGTGGATCATGCGCTTATGGGCTTCCTTGGCAACCAATACAAGTGCACTTGCGAGGAACCCACTACGCTATAAATCAGTGCAATTTTACTGAGACCCGAGGAAGTGGATCATGCGCTTATGGGCTTCCTTGGCAACCAATACAAGTGCACTTGTGAGGAACCCACTACGCTATAAATCATTGTAATTTTACTGAGACCCCGAGGAAGTGGATCATGCGCTTATGGGCTTCCTTGGCAACCAATACAAGTGCACTTGTGAGGAACCCACTACGCTATAAATCAGTGTAATTTTACTGAGACCCCGAGGAAGTGGATCATGCGCTTATGGGCTTCCTTGGCAACCAATACAAGTGCACTTGTGAGGAACCCACTACGCTGTAAATCAGTGCATTTTACTGAGGACTCCGAGGAAGTGGATCATGCGCTTATGGGCTTCCTTGGCAACCAATATAAGTGCACTTGTGAGGACCCACTACGCTATAAATCAGTGTAATTTTACTGAGACTCCGAGGAAGTGGATCATGCGCTTATGGGCTTCCTTGGCAACCATACAAGTGCACTTGTGAGGAACCCACTACGCTATAAATCATTGTAATTTTACTGAGACTCCGAGGAGTGGATCATGCGCTTATGGGCTTCCTTGGCAACCAATACAAGTGCACTTGTGAGAACCCACCTACGCTATAAATCAGTGTAATTTTACTGAGACGCCGAGGAAGTGGATCATGCGCTTATGGGCTTCCTTGGCAACCAATACAAGTGCACTTGTGAGGACCCACTGCGCTATAAATCAGTGTAATTTACTGAGACTGCCGAGAAGTGGATCATGCGCTTATGGCTTCCTTGGCAACCAATCAAGTGCACTTGTGAGAACCCACTACGCTATAAATCATTGTAATTTTGAGAGTAGGGCAGCAGGCATTGTGCCATTTTTCGTCATTCTACGGAGAGCGTTGGTACCTGCGATACGCATGTAAGGAATATGCGCACTTTGTTGATGCTGTACCTGATACGATGAAGAATTATGGCAGAGTCCTTTGTATGGGTTGGAAGCATTCAACAACCTACTCGTTGCGCATTCGCATTGTGTGACGCCTGGTTATAGAATTCGCGTTGTGCGACGCTTGGTGCTTATTTTACTCTTCTACCACGCTATATTGCATATGCTAATGTGGTTCCTTCCCGACATGAAGCCTTAGAGGACCTTTTGAAAGCAGTTTCAAGCACCGGGCATGGCTCAGAGGTTGAATACTGGCTCCCACGCAGAGGGCCCAGGTTCGAACCTCGTTCCATCCTGGAATTTTTTTCTTCTTTCGTTTTTTTTTCTTATTTCGAGCGATACTGGTTACGGACACCGGCGGCGGCGGCGGACAACTACGGCGCCAAAAACGGCCGGTGAAATGATCTCATAACAGCTTTCGCTGTAAAACCAGGTGGTCTAAATTAATCCGAAACTCCCTACAGTGGCGCGCCTCAATGATCATGTGGTGGTTTCGACACGTAAAGCCCGAGTAATTATTAATAACAGTCTCCGTCGCTTCGCCTTATTACGATTCGACATATTCAAACGTAGGCTGCACCACCTCTGTAAGTGCTAATTGAACATCAAGACTG